>NW_013667555.1:155760-176151 GCF_000517525.1 Limulus polyphemus
AGATTGTGAGTCGAGCGCCTTATCCACCTGGCAATATGTACCAAACTCTGTCCATTAAACATATATACATCATTAATACGCGCGAACTCTCACGTACACATTCTTACACAAGTTTAGACATCTATAATATGTCACCGTTTTATTCGTTTGTACATATAAACAAAACGAATACTTTATGTTGCCTTGTCCCAGTCAGCAAGTTATGAAAATACCACCCCTTTTGGATTTCGATACCCGCAGTGGTCAGAGGACATATAGTCCATTGTGTACTGCGTTTAACAATAAACAAACAAACGAACGTAACTTGTTACACTGAAACAAGTACAGCTTTAATGAATATAAACCGGTAGTTTAATAACAAGAAACGGGAAAAATCTAGAAGTTTCTCAAACAAGCTTTAATGTATTGTTTGTCCAGACAAATATAAATTATAACAAACAGGATGACGGGAAGTTAGATATGTCACGCAATCTGAAACATTCTTTTATAGAGGGCAATAATTCATCAGATGAATAGGAATACGTTATTGAAAAATACATAGTTAATTAATGCTGTTCATTTCTGTACCTAATTCTATTTAAAAAAATTAAAATAACCGATTATTCTACTTAACCACAAGTTATCAAACTCATTCACAAATGCATCAAACTAAGAAAGCATACAATGTATACTAACATACACATGTACATTAGTCATGGATTTAAAAAGGTATTAAGCGTGAATTCCTGTAAGACGTGTCATTTGTAATCTCAATTATTAAGAAACAGATTCAAGTTAAATAAGGACGAATGCACATAAAATTCTGTGACGATATTTTAGTTTTTTTTTTTTGTTGTTGTTGCTGTTGGAGAGATTTGCATAAAGCTACACAAAGGTTATCTACGCCTATCATTACTAATTTTGCACTGATAGATTGGAGAGAGAGAAAGCAGATAGTTAACAGCACCCATCGCTAACTTTTGGGCTACTGTACTCGAATAAATGAATTTGACCGTCACTTTTATAACGCATCAACAAACCAAAAGTGTAGATCAGGATTTTTTTTTCTTTCGGAAATTGGATACTAGCCATAGACCATCGGATCGCCAGAGCGGTACGCTAACCCTTAGGCCACACCTGGCCACGTGAGAGTGTGATATAATTCAAAATAAATCAACACTATTTTTAGTTTAGACCAGTCTTGTTCAACATTTTGACTATAGGGTTTAAATGATAAAAACGAATTTATTAAAAGTAACAGTTTTGAGTAACCAATTGACTTCAGAACGAGTCCAACAATATTACACTTAAATCTTCTATGCTTCAAAAAACTTTATTTTGATGATTTACTAATAAATAATAAATTGTTGTTAGAGGAAATTGGACAGGAAAATTCGTGAATTATTCAAGAACTTTGTTCAAAATAACATGACTTCTTATCCTGCCATATTGATGGCCTTCTTGCTTTAAGTTTATAAACTATTTACGACGAGCGTGATTTACAACTTTAAAACAATTTACAAAGGATATCGTTTCAAATAAGCGTCAGAAGATATAAAATTAGCTAGTGCATTCATATATGTCTTTATTTCTTGTGTTACTATGTGTCTATACCGTTTCGTTATATTAATTAGAAGTACATACAAAAAAAGACAGAAAAATCAGTTATATGTAAGTTACAACTATATGTAATTGATGTTTGCAATTTATATTTAGTCAATGATGCATGAATTTCATGTATAAACTAAGCTACTAAGAGTAGAAAGCAAATACTACGAAAATCCTTGTTTGAAGTAAAATGCCATGATACTTGCTGTGTTGGCCCATCCTCAACTGTTTACTATAAAAACGAATATATTGAAGTCCAGAGTCTTGATTAACGTCACACATACATACGAATATTTGTATAAATGAATATTTATCTCCTCAGTTAGGAAAACTGATGTTTCTAGACGTAACATATGTGCATTTTTTACAATGTTATATATTATGGTATGGTATGTTAGTAGTTTACTAACTCAAACTGGTAATAATATTAATAGGTGTAAAGTGAAATCATGGAACTCGATGAAGAAAGTATTATGATACGCAATTACGTCAGACAATACGTCTATCTGTTGTGTTCATGTGGTCTCATCGCAAGTACTAAGTAAAAAATGTCGGCGATTCTATTAAACGTTTATCTTATTTTCTTACACATAGTTATGCCATACGCAAACATCAAATTACTTGTGAAACTACACGTATAAATTTCCGTACGTCTTGATTTCCTTTGCTTCACACACACACACATATATATATACATATCAAGTTCATATAAATCAAGATAAAAATTGAGGATTATTCAGTAAAAACTATACACTTTCAAAACCATAAGAATTATACATTAAATACAAAACTAATATAGCATTAACATATTCTTTTTGTTAAAAAACTAATATTGTTTTCATAAGTACTTGGAAAAACATGTTTTAATACTCATGATGTCTGTTTGCCAGACTCCTGCTTATGGTTATATAGTTATTAACATCAGTGGTGTACGAATACATGGGTAACTCAAAACTGTTATTTGCTACCAAATATTTCTTAAAATTTATATATAAAGGGTTTACAGATTTCTTCAATGCATATACTTGCTATGGAAACATATGGTACATAAGAACTGGTCGGTTTTATGTAGGCCTAACCACGTAAAATATTCCTTAAATTAGATATATAGATTATGAGTGATATCTCACAATCTAAGCTGATGAGTTATTTATTTCAAATTAATATTTTTCCATATATATATTTTGGTTAGGAAACCATAATCTGCATGAAATAATTAAAGGCTTAATGATAAAATCAGGTGAAAAAGGTGTTTACTACAATGAGTAAAAAATTTAAATTTATTTATTAAATTCCATACGGAACAATAAACAATGCAACAGAAAATATCACAAAGACAAATCAATATATGAAAGTGTGATGCATGATTTTTTAGTAATTTAGCTAACTGCTTGTATAGCAGATTTTTAATGGCTTAGATCCATCAAAGTGTTACACATTAAGTGTATGAAAAAAAAAACATATTAAAGGAAAAGAAATTATGATTAAATTCTATTACATATATCTTGTGTTACAGCAGTTCCACATTACTATAGTCAAATAACTTATTGAGGACTACTTTAAACCAGAGATTGTTTAATACTCTGACCGTACATAAAATACTGAACTGCTTTTGCACTTTGCAAATATAAACGAATTTACTATTAAGTTAAACCATAGTTAAATTATGTAAAATATTAGGTAGTTTGTTAAATTTTCTTTCACCAGAAAATACTTTCATTTTATATCCTTTACAAATGGTTTGCAATTGTACAAGGCCGTGGATGGTTGGCCTAATAACCATCTTGTTTTTATAGTTTGTTCTATATTACTATAGTCCTTGTCTTATTTTAAGCAAACGAATTAGAAATAATACTTTTGTATAAAAAAGCTTTCTTTACTTAATTTTAGCGTCCAATCCTTAAATATGTCAGTAGTAATCGTGAATTTTTTCCTAAAAATGCATATAAGAAACTTAATGTAATAATTACCATGAGTGCAAACGATAAACGTACTCGTTATTTGTAGCAAAAAAATAATCGTTTTATGTGGGCAAATATGATTATAATATATATTTATTACCCTTAGATTTTATTATTGTTTGAATGAATGAGACACGGTTAGGTAAGTACTATTAGGCTTAATGAAGCCGCAAGGGCGAAACGTTGGCTGAAATATAGTTTATATAGTTATTATTATTATCTAGAAAGTAGAGGTCGTTTCCTTTCTTTTTATTTAACTTTACTGCCAAAATATTGTAAATGTAGTTATTTTCATGCTCAATGAAGCTTAAAGTATTTAAACGCCACCTGAATCAGTTAGTGAATCTTCCAAGCTACATGTAGACTAGAAACGCGATGAAATGAACACCCTATCCAACAATACAGAAATCAATAAAGATGGAAAGCCCAAGGATTGAAGATGCCTGTAACAGAGAAAGGCATCAGGAAGAAAGCATTTATTCTCTATATGTGTTATCTAGCTGACTCCGAGTTCCAGTTTTAGTTACACGGTCAACGATCTCTTCAAACAGTTACGGAACATAAACACACAAAATCGCCATTGACATTACATCATCATTTGTTTGTTTTATATTAAGCATAAAGCTACACAATGGACTATCTGTACTGTGCCCACCACGGGTATCGAAACCCAGTTTTTAGCATTATAAGCTGTCAGACTTACCGCTGAGCCACTAACTGTTTAATACAATAAACTTTAATGATCCATACTCTCAAAATATAAAACTGGTTTTCATTCATTTATTTAAAAAAAAGAATGGTCATGAGCCCGCTTCACATGCTAATTCTTTATTTCATAATTTTCCAGGTGGCGGGCGCCTCCCACAGGGGGCGCAAATGATCCCTTGGGGGAGCGAGCGATTAGGGTAGAGTCAATAGTGCAATAATGCAAAATAAAGCGTTTTAACACATTTTTCATTAATGAAAATAATAATTAATTACTACATCACATAGCATTTTAATGTGTATCCGTGTATTACATCTCGTCACGTAACTCATTGTTTCACTTATTCAAAAAACGGAGGGGACGAACAAGAAACCATATTTATTAAATGGGGCGTGGATGACAAAAGTTTGGGAAACGTTGCTTTATTGAAAGCTTCTGTACATCTCGAACCTGAAGAAGACTCACTGCCGAAACTCTGTGCTGTTTTTAAATAAATAAAATACTGTTTTTGTATTTTGAAATTGTAGATAATCAAACCACAACTACATGGCGAACTGTGCTCTCAAAAATGAACAACATAAATTCAAAGTAACGTCATCCCAACCTGAATTTATATCAAAAGCTTGTGTTTAATCGTGGAAGTCAACTAAGCATTTTACAAAATATCTTGTATAGGTACTTTCAAACACATAAATGTTTCCTTATATTTAGAAATTTACATTAAATTATTCTAAATAGTAAACTGTCTCAGTATTGATTGAAAAAATCCACAAACAATAATTGATGTTTAACACAACAAAATGTTCCAAACTGGGTTAACTGCTGTTTTTTCTAATAGGTGGTATACCAAGACCAGTAAGGAATTACGCTATACACATCCACAAAATAAAAACACGTTTGAACATGTTAACATATTGTGTTCCCTTTTAATCTAATGCAAGCATTCTTCAACAAGACAATACTTGCATAACCATATGTAGCAGAATCAGTTACAATTAACATAATCCTCACAGTAATAGGCCAGTGCAAAACTAATTAGGGTAATAATTACATATATATATATATAGCTGCATGGAACATTAAGTTATTTGTATTACATGGGCGCCTTATTCCAACACAAAATTGTAACTTTAAAATCATACCGTTTTTCATTGTTATTTTATAGCGCTGATTATACAGTAGGGCATGATTGTGATTAATCAGTCAATCGTTATATGGAATTTAAACATGACTTAATAAAAACAAATATTTTTAGAAATTGATGAAAACCATCATTTCAACATAATTTTACCATAAATTTTACAATGTAGCTTTTGAACTTGGTACCTTTTTGCATGTATAAATTGACTAACTCGCTAAAGCAAACTAAATGGATGTGCAAAATATGGATCAGCCAGTCAAGCTCGATGTAATGCGTTGTGCATTTGTATCTGTGTTACTGACTCAAACTTGAGTTCGAAGACGCACCAAAGTCCATCCCAAAGTACGGGGACGTGCCAAAGTTCATCTTAAACTTCGTGGACTTACCGAAGTCCATCCTAAAAGCTGCCAAGGTGAAGCAGTCCTCCAAGATTGAGGTTATTACAAAGGATCAGATATCAAAAGTAGGTTTAAAACTTAAAAGGAATTTTTTTGTGTGCTACTTTTTTAAATACAAGAAATGTCATATTTAGAAGCACACTTTTGTAAATCTTGTCTAATAATTATATAGTCCGAGTTTCCTCTGACTTTGTATCTATACTTAGCCTAAAGGTTGATGCAGGGTCAGAGGTACAAGTCTTAAAAGGGTAAGTTTGCCGACCAAAAATGTACCGTAATCTTTTTGCTTTGCGACAATCATGCAGGAAAATTCTTTACCTTTCAGTCACAACGTCTTCTCTGAATCTCTCGATGCCCTTCCAAGATATTTTTCGCTAAACTAAATTGAAATATCTATCTTATTTGTAACGAGGTGTAATTCACTACGTGGGCGTCACCATCTTAAACCTAATTTTATGCGATGATGTTACCGGAATTTGTGATCGATTGTCACACATTTACTCGGAGATAAATTAAATATACGGTTATATACGTAAGCTTCACATGTAACTGGTTGGATCAGCTGTATATTCTGAAATGTGCAAACGAAATTTGGATTAATATTTGTATTGTATATTGTTATCTTAGAAAGAAAAACATCGTAAAAAATAGATTATGAATGGGTTGCATCTAAAGAAAACACCCTAGAAGCTCTTCTTTACCAATGAAACGGATACAACTGGTGAAATGCAATCATTGTGAAGCAACTTTCAAAGCCCATCTGCCAATGCCAACATTCAGATATCATCTTAAGCACAAACACGATTTAAAAAATGGTCTCGCCACCATTTCTGCACCGTCTCTTTCCATATCTGGTGACACCCAACCTTCAATCCTGTCCTACTTTCAGAAGGCCAACCAAACTTTAATTAGTCCTTGCCACCCTTTCCAACAACACAGAAATCAAGGATGGGTGGAAAGCTGAAGGATTGAAGATGCCTGTAACAGAAAAAGACATCAGAAGAAAGGTCATTTCTTTGGGAAAACAGCTTCAAGAAGAAATGAAAGTTGAACTTAAGCAAAAGACAGAGAGGCAGGCAAGAGATTCTCTTTGTCACTGGACGAATGGACCTCTAAATGAAAAAGAAAGTACATGTGCTTCAACATTCATGGCAAAAGCCCAAAACACTATGGATTCGGCATGATAAGAGTTAATGCTAACTACCATGGCAGTTGAAATTTTTACTAACAAGCTGAAGAGTTTTGAGTTGGACTTGAAAGAGAACATTATTACTGTTCTTTGATAGATTGTTTAGGCGGAAGACTTTCGAAATGTCGCCTTTTAGATTTGTGTTTCTACAACAAGCAGTTGACGTCCAATCAACTTAGTTTCATCATAACTGTTATTACTGATGGTGCTTTTGTGATGAAGAAGATGGTTCAACTGATAGGTTGGAACCAATAATTTTTCAACAGTCATGGAACTTATCTGCCTGTTGTTGATGTCTGTTATAAAAAGTTTGGTAAAGTTGATTAGGAAGAAAAAAACTGAGAAAGCTACCAATGAAACAGAGTCAGAAGAAGGTGTTGAAGAGGATGAGACAGAGAACGAAGGCTGACATGAAGAAGTTTCAGATGAGAACATTGAGTTTGCAAATGATTTCCGAGTCGTGATTGAAAAGATTAAAAAAACGTTTGCATTTTTAGAAAAATCTCTATTCAAAAATGATAACCTCCAGAAACTATGCAAAACTATGAAAAAAGAATTATCTTTGCTTATGGATACTCGTATCAGATGGAAGTGTATGTATGATGTAATGAATTTGTTATTATATATTTATTTTAATATAAACGTTCGTTTAGATTAAGTTTATATTTTAAAACATGTGTAGCTTATAGTGTTAAATATGTATTGCGAAACTCCCGCCTATTCTCCAAAGTTGTAGAAAATTCTCGAGAGTAGGAATCAACAATATATGTGTGTGTATGTAAACACTTAAATTGTATTGTTATGTAATCTGAATTTTCCAGGAAACCTTCCCACAGCTATAAATACAACCAACGTGATGCCCCAGGGAAAGTATTTATTATTAGTTCGCTATAAAACATCGGAAGCTATAACTGTGATTGTTATAATGCTTATTAATCGGAAAACTTCAGATATTTGACTAGGAATATTTATAAATTTCGAACATTAGAAACCATTTAACTTCAGTGGATTCTCATCGGACATTAGTACTTTTACGAAAACGTTATATAAATTCACCGTGCGCCAGACTGGTGAATAACGAAGGACAAAGCTAGCTAGCTTCCTGTTAAGTGAATTATATCTACGTCAACTCGTAATCAACTCGCTCTTTGTGAACCCTCGATAAGATATCGAAGATTGTTTGTTTGTAGTTAAGCACAAAGCTACACAAAGGGCTATCTGTGCTCTGCCCACCACGGGTGTCGAAACCCGGTTTCTAGCGTTGTAAGTCCGCAGACATACCGCTGTGCCACTGGGGAGCTATTTCAATGAAGTTCCAGATTAAAAGGAAGACTTTATATTGCTTGTAACTTTGTGAAACGTTTGTTTATAAATCATTGTTTGTAATAACTATTTGTAATAATTGTTATTGTAAATTGTTTTGTTGTGTGTGTATTAAAACGTATTTGTGTTAAAAAAGAAAACTATTTATCAATCTTGTTGGCAAATATCATAAAATGATTATATATCGGTTTTTACGTAACTATTAAGTCCAAATTACAATTTAACTACTAAATTTAAATTATCAGTTAACTCAATTTCAGACCATTTAAGATTCTAATACATAACAATGCTTATAATGTTAAAGAGGTTGTTGGATTTAAAAGTATTGTTGCAAATGCTCTGATTGATCTTTCTACGATGATCTTTTTTTTTCCTCTGAAAAAAAAATAATAAAGCTTGTTTCGGAAACTGTCGAGGTCTTAGAAGTTGTGGAAATAGGTGCCTTGGCATTGAGCAGGAAAGACTATGACTTGATCAAGGCTTGAGTTATGCAGAATGAGTTGAATGAACAGGAGAGCAGAAGTTGTATTTGGCTATAAATCAGAGAATGAAGAAATAAAGAAATGCAAATCTTTCTGGCTTATGTTATCAGGAGGACCCTGGTACGTACAACTCACCCTTGAAAGGTGACATTCTGCTACCACGTCCATCAAGGAAGACAATGAGAATCACACTGCTGATGAAAAGAAGCACCAAAGAAATTTAGCAAGGCAGAGGAACTGGATGCTTTGATACCAGAAAGGAAGAAAAGCAAAAATACTGGGTCCGGATTCTTCCTTCAATAAATATTAAAGTGTTTAACGAGAGAAATAACTGTCTTAGAAAGCACCAAGGAATGTCCAAATTCATTGGAGAAAGTATTCAATACTGTAATGACAATACCTCCAACTTCTGTAGAGGCAGAGAGGAGTTTCAGCACAGTTGGCTTCTTTATTTCAAAACTACTCACGTTCTTGCATGATAAAACTATTGACAAGCTGTGTTTCTTCAGTCTTATCTCATGCAATAGAAACAATAAAGCCCTTTCTTATCCTTTTCAGAAGTATTTAATTTTTAATCAACTAATTATTGATTAATTAAAAAATCATTCATCACTTTTTTCCAAATGTGACTAATTAACCATGCTCTATTATTCAGCACTTGTTAACTATCATTAATTAATTATACTTGTCATAAGACATTAGTATTAGGCCTATTATACTTTTAGACTACATTCTTTAACTGCTACCTTACATATTTTCAAGAATTTGAATACGTAGTGTGTAATAATGGTATTTCAACCACACTATATTCGCCACATCTATTGCCGACGACGCGTTTCACTTAATCCAGAGCACATCAGGCTGACTGGGACATAACAAATGTATAAATGGTCAAACACTATATACATAAACTATTTGTTACAATAATAATTGTCATTGCAGGAAAACTTTTTCCAAGCTGGCAAATCGTGATTATAAATAATTATAATAATGACAAGAATATATATACATAAGTGTCAAAAAATTTAAATAAAAAATAGGAAGTATGAATGGAGCACCAAAAAGTACGGAAAATAGGTAGGAATGGGCGGGAAACATTACAACACTTGGTGTTTTTTGACATGGCGCAACTTAAAACTGGGTGTGGCCATCGTTTTGCCCATTCTTACTTCGTGTTTTACTTTGAAATTTGACCAAATTATAGATTTGAATTGGGTTTTATCAGCAGATAATCATTTCTAAATACTCGCCAAATTTAAAAATTCAATGGTTTTGATACTATTCTTTTGTACCACTCCTTACCCGTCAGATAGCTATAATGTCTCACATGAGTAAAGTATGACTATTGGAGCTTCCTGTCTCACTTTTGACATCAAACACCCCCTTATGATGTCATGCATTTTGTTAGGGTCACGTAATTTGATTACATACATGTATCTGTACATGGTTGCAAAAACAAAGTTTACAACAGAGAACTTTAACAATATAAACCTTTCCTTTTGTTTGAATGATTACCAAGTTACAAAAAGCACATGCAGTAGGAATGGGCAGAACGATGGCTACACTCACTATGAGGTTGCACCATGTCAAGAAACCACCAAGTGTTGTAATGCTATCCCACACATTCCTACATTGTTTCCTTACCTTTTAGTGCTCCTATTTTATATTTTTATTTACAATTTATTTACGTGTCTAATAGCTTTTTTTTGGTATTAAGTCTCGAGAATGACTTGGCTCTATATCTATCCTTTTTGTAGGTTTTCTTAGAGCTATCTCTCGACATTTCCTGGCTTTTGCTTATATCTTTGCTATAGTTTTTCTTCCATCTCGCTATGGTGAGAGCCTTTACTTTAGCTGGATTAATAGCCAAGGCTTGTTTTGCACATTCAACATTACTGTTTCTAACCATATCTCTATTCTTGCAATAATGCTCTCTTCGCTAGGACAAAGACTTTTCAAGGTTATCAACATAAGATTTTCTCATTTCTCTCGTTTTGTTTCCTTGAAAGACACATTTTAAAAACCACACTGTTTCAAGTACAACCTTAGATATCAATACGTCACACTTATTTGAAAACAATCCAAAGGTAAATTATACGACATATTGTTTTTGTCTTCAGTCCAGAGTGCTCGATCAAAGCCATGTCAGACTTTGGCAGTGGTAACCTTCATCCTTACATAGGAGACACGTCTTAGGCACCAACTGCTATGATGAAACTGCTTTATCCAACACAGAATCCTCGACTTTGTCAAGTGCTTTGGTAGCTTGTTACTCTGCAGTTGGTTTGTTTACTACTCAACAGTGTGTGTAGAGTACTTATAGTTTTGTTTACATGCTGTTTGAGATTTTGTTGTTGTTTGTAATTAAGCACAAAGCTACACAATGGGCTATCTGTGTTCTGCCCACTGGGGGGGGGGCGTTTGAGATTTTAATTTGTATTGCACATCTGGCCTATTCCTATTATAAGTGCTACTGTACTTTTGATGTGACAAATCAGCTTTATATTGCTCTACATAATAATTGTGGCGAAATGTGTTTGAAGCCCCGATATCTTTAGTTCAAACACAAAAATACACAGTCTCAAAAATCTGTAGAATTTTAACAGCTATTCAATTCGAATCACAATAGTTATGTATACATGTGTGTGTGTGTGTTTGCATATTCATGTATATTAATCCCTTAAACATTTAATGAGCCAAGCTATATTATTTGTTACTAGCAGAAACGCCGACCTACGGGCGGGTCATTCTGCTTGTAATTACTAACCTTAGTATTTATACCTCATTCACAAAATTTTGAAAAAAGTGAACATTTTCTAAAAAATGATTTTTTTAAGGGAAGTACTACACGGGAAAAGTGTTCGAATTGTGCTCTTTAGTCATACGTAACTCATTGCATCAAAATTATTCAACGTACAGATCAAAATTTTCATAAATTTTACTCATATAAACTGTAATGTTTTTATATATTAAAAGTGGTACCGTTTATTGAAAAAATAAAGATTTTTTAAGAACTCCAGTTTCTCTGTACTACATTAAAAAATTACATCAAAGATATAATCAAACCTCACACACAGTCCTAGTGAAATTTGTGTTCTTGTTGTGAGAAAAATACTTTTGTTTCAAATTGTGTTCCATCATAAAGAAATGGTTGTTGCACCTACCACAGTCATTTTTCTAATTGTCTGAACCTCGAATACCCAAAGCGTGAAATTTTTATGGATTTTGTTTGTGGTGTCATTCAATATATGGCGCAGGAGTTTTGATTATATACATAGATACTGACGTATACCCCACGTCCACTATAGTATGATTACAAATTTAAAAAACTTTAGCAATACAAGTTTTATTTAACAGGTACGACGTTTCTATCAGTTGTACGATCATTCTCCGGTACTGTAAAAGCTAAAACTTGTAATAAAATAATACTTATTTATAACCTGTGAATAAATTCAAAAGGAAACTATATTATCTTTTGTTAAACTCTCAATGTCATAACTGATTACTTAATTCATAGTGTTTAGCACGTATCAACAGGCATTTAGCATATTATATAATTATGAAAGTATGGATTCTGGTTTCATAATATGGATTGAAATTAAACTCATGTTAAATTAAATTGGAAGTTAAACCAAGCATAAATGTGATAACATACGTGCCTAATCATATATGCAAATAAAAATATATACGAGCCTTACCAACTATACTTTTTTTGCTGTGCCTAGAAAGATTTAAAGAAAAAAGCTGCATAGAACATAAATACGGAGGTAAACAAAATTATTATACACTGAACGCAATTCCTGTAGAACCAAACAAATAAAGAAAATGTCCCTCTGTTGCTGTGTCCATCGCGAGGATGCGAAACTCGAATGTTAGCGTCACAAGCCTCCATACTTACCACTGAGCCACAGTGGTCCAACTGATCTTGAAAGATACGCCTAATATCTTAAGAACCGTTTTATGTTGGCAAATATTATTATTAGCCTTATATTTATTTATTGTTTGAATGAATGAGACACAGTAAGATAATGGAAAATAACGGGTGTGTTCTGGAAAACTTACAAATTTTAAATGTAAATTTAAAATTAGCCTTTTCTTCCACAAGGAAAACTTTTAAAACACAATAACGTGTATTAAGACACTTAGGACTCATCTGCTAAAGTTACCCAGCGTAATACTTTAAAATTATATCGATAACTTGCCATTTAAACTATACTTGAATTCGAGCTGAATTTTTAATCCCGACACAAAAACTTGAGAATAAGTATTAAAATATTAAATAACAGATTTAATTTTATAAAGTAGATTCGTTATACTGTTCAATAACAAAAATAAAATAACTATGTAAACTTAATACATTATGTAAAGTATCATAGAAAAACCACAACTTCATTATTTAAAATGCTATTTCTTATTGTGATCAAATTTTGAAAAATGCTGATGTGATTCATATGTAGATTGAGGATGTCAGAAAGCATATTAAAGGGCTTCTGTTACAGTTTCTGAAACATCTTGTACCATGTACAAACTTTCTCAAATAAATAGTTTCATTTTGAGTTTACTTACTAATTAAGTATATTTTATTACAATTTACAGCTTTTACAGTGAGATGTTTTTAGTACAGGTACAACATTTTGATTACTAGTGCAATCATTCTCAAATAAAATTTATGAATTTCAAAGTACTTTGGTGAAATTTACTTCTAATACTTGTAGTTTCAGATATTATCATCTTTCAGTTGTTTTTATAACAATCATATTAGTTTAGTTTCTTTATAAAATGTTTATCTGGAATTGATCTATCAGTCCTTAATTCTTCCAATAAACACCTTTCAGATGGTTGCTAACATAATAGACTTGATGTAGACATTCAATGCACAGCAAAAAACAGTTTCTAAGACATAAAGTTTACTAAAATAACTGAATTTTATGGAATTACATAGAAAACCATTGAAATGAAATAATAATAATGTCATAGTTATTTCTATAATTACCACCAATGTAATGATCTTATTAAAAAGTTTCAGTTACTTGTTTGTCACTTCAAAAACTCCTTAAGTTTGTTTTTTTTCTAGGAACTACAGGAAGCATGATTTTTTTTGCAAACAACCTAACAATATAATCATTACATAATGCAATGGCTTTATAATAAGCATCATAGTTTCTCATATAAGACAGTATGTGACTGATTTAGTGTGTAGAATATCATACGTGCTAATTTCTATAGAAATTTATGATTTTACGTATAGTTATTTATATTATAACTAAATACCAAATACAATGACCAAAAAACACACAGTTACTTGCTTACGAAGATCGAAATAACATCAGTTATTAATATAGAATTTACTAGCTTTGTACATTCTGCAGCAATTAACTGGCCCATCCTACAAAGCTAGTAAATTCTATATTAATAACTGATGTTATTTCGATCTTCGTAAGCAAGTAACTGTGTGTTTTTTTGGTCATTGTATTTGGTATTTAGTTATAATATAAATAAACAACTTTTGGGGTAGAAATATAACTCTTTGTGTTGTAGCAACAAAATTCAGTGGCTTTATGGAAAGAATTAAGTTTTTGTATAATCATCACAAAATCCCATGGAGGCACAGTTATTTGTTAATCCATACAGAGTGATGGTTTTTGTGAAATATATTTATTTATAAAGCTGTTAGTCTAACAATTCAATGGTAATTTTTTTTTAAAGTATACCAAGTTTTTTAAATATATTGTCAATAAACTGGAACCAATTGACAGTGCCGTATACATGAAAAAAAAATTATGCTTTTGTGAACTAAATTTTCAAATCTTGAATCTTTCACTATGGATTTATGATAAAATGTGCTTAAAAACTTCAAGGTATTAATTAATTATATAATAAAAGTTGCAAAGAATTTCACTTGTTTGGTTTTGAATTTCATGCAAAGCTACTCCAGGACTATCTGCACTAGCCATTCCTAATTTAGTGGTGATAGTCCACACCACCTACCGTCAACTCTTAGGCTACCCGTTTACCAACAAATAATGGGATTGACTGTCACATTATAATGCCTTTATAGCTGAAAGGGTGAGCATGTTCAGAAATAGGAATTTGAACCCATGACCCGCAGCTTGCGAGTCGAGTGCTTATCCTCCAAGCCATGTAAGGCCAGTGGCAATGAAATTATCAAAGATAAGTATTTTGATCAGAAGGATAGAAGCATACATTTAACACAAAAACTTACCCACACAATAAGCTTCAATATAATGCCATTCTTTACTGCTACTGATTAAGAACAATTTAACAGTGGAAAGAACTTGCAATATTTACAAACCACCGAACAGGATACCATGTCACCTAACAAACGACTAAAGTAAAAAAATGACAAAGTGAAACAAATATGATCACAGCTGCCTTCTTGTTAACCATATTAATGACAAAACAGTATTAGTCTTGAGGGTAAAAATTCCCAACTTATATATCTACATATATTCCATATTCAAGCAAAACTGGAGTTTGTCAATTTTATGTGCCTTTTAAACATACTTGCTAGACACTAAATGAAAATATATAGTTTAAGTGACTGAAACAGAGTTGATCTAAAAGCTAACATAAGGAAATACTGAATGACGTGATACAAAAATATGAAAATGAAACAGTTATTTGTAACACTTTTTTCAAAAACAAACCTGACAAAGTAACAATTATTTTGCATTCAAGCTAGCTAACATACAATAAACAAATTCTTACACTTAACTTAGTAAGTCACATAAAGAGTTATTACTCTTGAATTAGTACATATTAAACTCAAAAATTAATAAATTCAAAATAATCAGTATAAAAATTCTTATACTTAAGCATATAATAAAACCAAGTAATAAAACATAATAACAAAGTAAAACATTCTTGCATTGAGAAAAGTAAACAAGTAATAACTAAACTTTCTAACAGTTGGGTCAGCATGTGTAGAGAGAAAAAACACAAACTTGCCCAACTACATACACTGAGAAAATCTTCAAGATATTTCAAGCAGAACATCTTATTATAATTATAAACTTCCATGTTACATAGAACAGTAGAATAAAGTATGGAGTACCAACAAAATATACAAGAATAAATTGGATTAAATACAAGTAGGATAAAGTATGATATTTTGAAACTTTGCTTAAAAAGTTTTCTGATGAATAATTTACATACTTCTGTTTTTGTTAACTTGTTCAAGAATAAACATAAACAATGTAATAATAAGAAATTCAGGCAACTATCCCAATAAATACACAAACATACATACATAAAGCAAAAGACTAATAGTAACTAATGAAGCAAGTGTATACCTCTTAATATTAAATCAACTAGATTATGAGTAAAAACTACAAACCCCTTTCAGCAAGTCCCCTATCAGAGTAATTTTGTGATGATCACTACATGTATATTATCTCGGAAGTTAAAGCTAACGCAGTAAAAAACTCGAGTACCACGGAGTAGAAACTACTCAGAACAATTTTTACTTTTCTACAAGAAATATGGACCAACACTACTTCAAACAATAGTGACTAATCTATTTCTCTTTATGAGTTCATAAATGTGTAGTAGACACTGCCACAAGTTCCAATTATCTAAGAACCAATCAGCACTTGTGCCAATATCTAGACAGTACTAGCACAGGGTCCACAAAACTGTCAAGACGGAGGTGTCCAAGGCTGACATCTTGAAATTTTCACTTGATACTGCTACTTGAATTTTATGCTCTTTATTTAAAAAACCAAATTACTCATTTCTACCTATCAGAACTGTACAAAAGTAAAAAGTAATAAAACACTTTCACAATTAAGTATTTCTAGTTACTGTATTTTACTCAAACCCAGGATTAAAACGTTCCAACTTAATAGCAAAAAGTTAAATCTACTTTCATATTTTGGAGATTTTGAAAACTAAAACAAACGTCAAAGGCCAAACAACATTAAAGGTTTTACAGAATATAAAAATTTATTTTTAATTTCGTCAGTAAGATTTAGCTTTTTTCATAACACACAAACTTACTTTTCTAAAAATGATAATTTTTATAAACACAAAGACACATTAAATATGGTATGGAATTCTTTCTCAGGAGACAGCAGCTGGTAATAATAAAAGGCTAAATAACCAAAATACTGTGATGTTGATGGATTTAAGGCCTCAACATCCATCTTAAGATTACTAGTCACTGGGAAATTAAAAAAAAAGGTCAGAAAATGCCATAAAAGAAAATGTACCTTAAAATAAAAGGAGGTGCTGAAAAGCAAAAGGTTCAGGTTAAGAAAACAACAGGGTGAGCTTTCCCTCTTTCAATTACTCCATTACCAAATCCCAAGGTCACCTCTTTGGAAGTATTTTGAATTTCTTGCAATCACATCGTCTGCACACATGCACAGTCTTATTCCTTCCCTTCATCAGTGAAACATCCACCAGGCGTAAATAACATCTGAACTCTTTCCTGTAAGTGGATGATAACTAGTTGGTTGGTAAAATATTATGCACAAGCAGCATAAATTGTGCATTTTTACAAAAAACAAAATCAACCTCCTCCAGCTTGTAAAAAAACACACACACCATGCAGTGCTGCATACTAGTGGCTGAAGTTATGATAAGTAGAGAGGCTAGTATCCAATTAATAGCATAAATGGGTGGCTCTTGGAGAAGAGGCGGAGCTAAAATGTGAACTCCCAGATTTCCCTGTCAGTCTCTCTTCCACTCCATATATGGAAGGATGTGGAACCATTAAAATTCCTCTTTGGTTCAGAGCTGCACTGATAGGTAGTTTCAGATATCAAACTTACACAAAGGAAATATCTTCCAAAAATTAGATTTTTAAAACCTAACATTAATAACTAATATGTCAGACAACCTGTGCTGAACCACATTTTTTGTTTTACATAGTAAAACTTTATTCTACATAGCATTATATAAGATAAAAAATTTATAAGCCATAAAATTGGTTAAAAATACATTATAAGAAATTTTTATAACTATCAACTTTCCAAACAGCTTATGCAGAACAAACTATATGTATGAAATGTAAAATTTACTCTGAATGACAATATATTTCCCTGCTTACAAACATTGACATACTTATTATAGGCTCCGACATTTTAGAAACTACATAACACACTATCCTGAGTATTAAAATACACTTGAAAACAATAATATCACCACTTTGAACTAGGAAAGATCAACAGTTGTTTTATTTACAAAAATAGAGTCCATGGCAAAGGTAGGCTTATTTTCTAATAATTAACTGACAACAGCTTCAATAACTATTTCTAACAGATGCAGAAGCTCTTTACTAAACCACAGAGTCAATCAAGGTTCAAAGTTGAGAAGCAATAAAAGCACTTTTGTTTCCTTTATTTCAGCTGCTTTAACATACAATAATTATAATAAAAACACAAATATTTTATCAATATTTCTGTAAATAAAATAATCATGTTAAAAATGTTAATGTATGCAAAATAGAACATAGGTTCCTAAACTGTGTTCTCTTTATGTAATTCATAGAAAGGTTTCATAATTACATAAAGGAAGTTTGTAGATTTTGGAGCAAACCTGATACTTCAGGCCTTACAAATTCACCTGTATAAGTAGGTTTGTTTTTGAATTTTGTGCAAAGATACAAGAGGGCTATCTGCGCTAGCCGTCCCTAATTTAGCAGTGTAAGACTAGAGGGAAGGCAGCTAGTCATCACCACCCACCACCAACTCTTGGGCTACTCTTTTACCAATGAATAGTGTGATTGGCCGTCACATTTTAACGCTCCCACAGCTGAAAGGGCGAGCATGTTTGGTGTGACAGGGATTCGAACCCGCAACCCTCAGATTGCGAGTCAAGCACCCTAACCACCTGGCCAATATAAGTAGGAACAATATATATAAATTATGAGGAAAGTCTAAAATTCTACATTATATGGCTTTTGAGTTCAAGTGTGAAATATATTCTTTACTTGGAAATTTGCATGCATTGTAAAATAACAATCTGTCTGCTGGTTTCTCTATGAAAGAAGAGGACTTATTGGAGCTTTCTTACAATAGTATATTCAAGTGAGAGTTTAAAAAAAATCCACTATTTGAGTTTTGGATTCAGAGAACTGGAAAGTCCCCAGAAGTTGCAAACACAGCAGTTCATTTCCTGATCCCATTAACCATCATGTACCAGTGTGAGATAGAACATTTTTCACCTCAAACAGAGAAACAAGATGAATGCTGAACCTGACCTGAGGCTAAAGCTGATGAATATTACACCCAACATTTCATAACACAAAAACAGGTACTCCATCACATTAAAATGTAAAATGGTACTTCTGTATTATTAATATTATAGTGATTTTATGCTTAGTTTTTGTTAAATAATACTCTTATTATGTGGACTGCTGAATCCTCCTATCAAGAAACACATTCAGATGGCACACAACAAAAAACGTTTTGAAGCCACTGGTATGGAACACGCATACTTATGTGGCACATGTAGTTCAATTTATTGGCAGAAGAAGATAATTCATTCTTCTGTATGCATGTTTGAATTTTAGCCTCTGCTTTATAATCATTTTTAATAATGTTTCAAGACTAGTCAGATACATAATGGCACATGTACAGTTATCCTGAAAAGTGTAACAAAAACACTGTTCAAAACAAACAATGAATCTTCCAGTCACTCCTTATAAACAACTTCATTGACAAAAGCACGTTATTATGAAGGATACAATTTAAAGTGAAGATGGCATCATCTAGTCACACAGAATAAGTTCAGTTGTGTGAAAAAAGTGAAGTAAGTAGTAAACATTACACCTATGTTCAGTTAATTTATTCAAATACTGTCTTAACCTTGTGAAACCAAGCCATTGAAATTTGTCCCTTAAAAGTGATAAGGACATTGAATTATATAAAATAACACCCTTAAAAATATATAATTAAAACTTGTATCTTGTAGAGAACATTCCAATGAACAAGTAGGATATTGTGTTAACATAAAGTTTAATATATTAAAATAAACACCCTAAAGTTGTGTGATTATCTTCAATCATACTTGTAATTTCCCAGGTCTCATGATGTTAAATGCATTAAACATTATACTGTAAAGACTTAAGTATAACAATAGAGTTGGGTGATTTAATTGATTATCTAATTACATCTATTAGTGTTACATAAACTAATTGATTAATCAAATTTAGTGTTTCTGATTATTACTGTTTTGATTATTCAAACAATCAAATAATCAAAATTGTTATTATATCAGTTTTCACGAAAATAATCAGCTAATTGAAATTACTATGTTTGATCATTCCAACTATCCAAGTAATCAAAATATTTCTCTCATGATTTGATGAGCACAAAGCTACATAATGGGCTATTTCTGCTCTGCCTAATCTTAGCCTTATAAGTTGTTTTTTACTTCAAGTTTGTTCTGCTTTGATGATTTTTTTGGGGGGATAATGATTCAAGGACCTCAGGTTCAATTTTCATTCCCACTAAACTTGTTCACCCCATCTTTGTTAGGTCACTAATTTTGAACTGCTGATGAGATGGAAAGCAACTACATGGCAGTACCCACAACCAACTTTTTTTTTTTTTTAATTGTTGATGTGTATGGTTTGGG
>NW_013667555.1:177047-195789 GCF_000517525.1 Limulus polyphemus
CACTTTCCTCCTTTTAATTCCATAACAATACTAGATGTTTGCTTTTCATGTTGACTCATGTTGAATCTGTTTCGTTTGTCTGTTTTTACTTCTTTCATAATGACGAACAAACGTTTAGCCACAGTATTTGAAAGTTGAAGATAAAACACTTTTATTTGGAGATTCTTGGCTTTACTTTTTGGGCATTCATAGGATCCATAAACTTGTTATTCTTGAAGATTGGATCATCAAACTAGAATTTCTGTTTTATATCACATGTTGTAGACTTCTCTTGATTTCTTCGTTGTTCATATTTGTGCTACTTGTTTTTCGATCTGCTAAGTTACCTACATGTCAGAGGCGATTACATGTTGTTTTTCCCGTCAATTAGTAGTCGCAATGTCATGAACAGGACTAACATGTCATGAACAGGACTAACATGTCATGAACAGGACTAACATATCTCACATTCATGAAAATGGCAGCAAAGTTTTTGATTAATCTATTTCTAAATGTAGCGGAGCATCAATTGAAAGATAATGTTAAACGAACTAAAGATGTCCAATGCATACTCATAATTCAAACAAATCTCTAATACGCAGATTGCAGATTTTGTTACTGGGAAAGAACAAGTCTTAGTATATGTAGTTTATTCAAAGACAATTGACGTATAATATAACTGAAATTCAACCCACTATTCAAGCATTCAATCGGCACACTGCCTAACCGACAACCAACCACCTTCAGGAGTCAGAATCTTAGCACGAAAAATGACTAAAATGCTATTTTAATCTCTTGCCATTTAACACTAAAACCAAAATGGTAATACACGCTTGTACAGTGGTTCTTGTTAACTTTTCCACAGTACGTGTTATAAAACTGAGAACTTTCATGATGTTCATTTTACTGCCTTATACTTTCCTAGTTCACGCCCATTTGTGGTTTTTTTGTAGAACCTTATTTGTTTATAAATATTCTATTGTTCTTCAGGCTTACTAAGTTATTTTCAACTATCTAACTTGAACTAGATTCTGGATGTCCTTGTTCAACAACGTGATCCATATATTATATATGTATTAAAATAAAATTTCGCCCACGTTATGATCCTATATCAACAGCTGAAAATTACCAAGTACTGCTAATAACGTTTCTTACATAAGTTTTGAGAAATTGTAAAGGTATGATTCTTTAATATTCTGATTTCTACTGAAGTTGTATAATGTTTATCTTAGGTTATATCAAAGCAAAGACATTTTATATAGCGACTTTTTGTTACTTCTTTTCTTACCCGATATGTTATTTCTCTATAAAAATAATTTGGGGGCAAGAACAAAAATCTCAAAGAACATCCGACCTTTAATATCATAACGAAAAACGAAAGATCAACTGAAACTAAACAGGATCTCTGAAAATTTATTACTTTGAATATATAATTAATCTGAATAATAATTCGAGTTAAGAACCGATCAATATGCTATACAAATTTAACTTTTCACTCTATAAATATTACCTACTAAACATTTCAAAAACATGACTCATGAATACTTTGGTTTACAAGTAAAAATGTTGAAATATTATATGTGTAATTTGTATCATAAAACATAAAGGCATTTTTTTTTAAAACAAAAACATTCCTAGGTGGCGGAGTTATGACAGCTGAAACTGCCCAGTTGTTAGGTTATAATAATTCAGTAACTTAGTACAGACCTGTTTTATGAAACCAAACTGTTCGACCGGATAATTACTATACAATCCAATAAATCTTTTTTTCTCAGTTGCAACCTTCAAAATTTTACTTTGAACCTTGAAACTGCATAGCTTGACTACTGGATGTTCATGAAACACGCCCTGCATTGCTTTCCTTGGATCCTGTATTTGATTAATGAGAAACCCGAAGCTAATACTTAATTGTGTCTTTAGTTTCAGACTTTAGACATTAATGCTAAACACAACTAAAACGGAAAATGATAATTAATGATAAATTATTTTCAAAATATTCGAAAAAGAAATTGATTATATGCCAAAAAAGTCCTGAAAACAAGAGAAAAAACACTATATATCTATATGGCTTTGAAAGATACTTTAACAACTGGTAATTATCCAAAGTACTTTATAAATAATGTATTCATCTGGTGATCATTTAATTTGCACTGCTGTGCATATAAGAAGTTTATATATTTTCGAGCATCAGAAACCTTGAAAGCTAGAGCGAACGAGAACGAGGAGAACACGGCTCCGCCTTGAGTTTGCTACTTAGCCAATAAAGGCTCAAGGATAGAAAACAAAATGGCTGTCTTTTGTTAAGGGGCAAAGAGTGAAGGACATTCACAGATATCGCTGGTCTGGAAGCTTATTAGTTACCGAACATATAGGCTTTGGTGGTGTGTTTTTGAGCTTTTAGAAGTATTGAGGCTGTAAACTGAGCCTTTCCCCAAGACAAATATCGAGGACCGATCGAACAACGAATGCTACATTTATTAAAATTGACAAAATAAATTGCTGTGCTGTTATCTACAACGGCTTATAAATGGACGGGATGCGTAAAATATAAAAATTAAACGGAACAGTAACCTCATACATAATCAGAACGCATTAAAATGTAATTGACTAAGTAATGAATATACGTTAGGAATTCTACTTTCTAAACTTAATCACTTGTGTAGCTGCTTGTAAGTTTACATATTAAACTATCCTTAAACATGAACCTATTCGTTCTCGGAACTCTAAAATTAACATACTTAATGTGATTTATTGATCGAAAGGTTTCAACAGTTTACAATACGTATAATCAATAAGTCTCTTGTAATTTAAACCATACCATGTTAAGCTGGGAAACAGAAACTCGCACTGAGACCAGTTTCAAAACGTTTCGGCTCATATCACCTCACTTAGAGACACATGTCGGTCAATGACGTAAATAAAGTAAAACCTATCATAGTTTTTGTTTCAATGACATATGTGTGTATTACGGTAAGATAATCAATTATTTAATTTGAAAAGGCTTAGTCAAAACTAGATTGAATAAGTCCATATACGACTATTGAAATATGGTTAGAGCAGTTCACACACTTCTATAATAGCTAACCTTACTTATCTTACGTTTGGCTCCTCTATAACAAAAATATGTGAGAAGTTTACACTGGTTATTTTGTAATAACAGTCAACTAGTTAATATTAAAATAAGTAAAAATGTTAATTCGAAATGAAATATAGAATAGCTACTGCAGAGTTTTTTTTTCATAAGAATTCTGATCATTCCAAGTTTCTTTATATAGTGTAGCTTCAAAACAACCACAGAAACAACGACCTTGATAAAAAGAAGATTCCAAAACGTGTTTAAAACTATTAAGAACAAATGAGACTGAACTTTTTTGCTGTCGTTGAACTCGGATCTACAAATGATCTTAAGAAACACCTCAAAAATAGAGAAACATATTCGAAAGAAAAACAAGAAACATGTTGAATTTTGTATTGAGTGCCAGGACCGTACGCAGAATGTTTGAAAAGGGAGGTTCAAATTTGTGAGATGAAAAGCCAACACATATTGTGCAAAGTACAATCAGCATGCAAAGTATGTTACTACTACGAGGGTCTGGGGGATGCCCCCCCCACAGAAAATTTCTACAAAAACAGGTGCTATGAAATTAAATCTGGAAGTAATTTTGCATGAAATATAGCTTACACAATTGCATGGCTGTTCATGTAAAATCTACAAACATTCAATGAAAAGTCAACAAATCGTCATTCTTTTCTAACACTGCATGGGGAGTTAGGCTTAAATTAGCATAAATATGTATGTTTTATTATAGTAAAGTACTGTACTATCTACATGTAGAATAGTTATTAATTGTTAAATTATATTACTAATGTAAACAACTCTGTATAGCAATAGTATATTAGATATTTCAGTCATTGGCTATCATGTACGTACATGTATGCACCATAGAAGAATGGAGCGTGTTAACATGATATATCAATAGTGCATACATGTACGTATATCACTGTCATATACGTACATGTATGCACTACTGAAATATCATGTTAATACGCTCCATTCTTCTAGAGTGCTTTTCCATAAATAACTTACATACAGTTTCAATATTGGTGGCAGTGTCATAATGATTATGTATTAAAGCTAAAGCAGTCAGTCTTTCTTCGGTTTGTGTATACCTCAGGTAATTAATTATTGAATCGGCGGAAAGTAGATGCCGAACGTTCACATGAACTCAGTGACACCTACTGTAAATAATCCGGCTTACAAAACCTGACAGTAGCAATACAGCTTCGGGATTCCAATAACAAAGTGTCAACAGAAACCATTGCATGCGACTATTTCAAGCCAAAAAGTGCTAACGTTTCACAAGAAGAATGTAGACTACGTAGAAAACGTTAAATACCATAAGCAGCTGCGCTATAATTATATAATCATATTTTTTTTAACATCGTACAAATAAAAAGGGGTTCGGCCGAACTCCCTTGAACCCCTTACGTACGTGTGTGGGTGCACATTAAAGACATGAAGTACAGGTTCTAGAATTCCATATTACACTGCAGACAGAGTACAATGTCTTGTTAAAGCTATGTCATCTAAGCCAGTACTGGATACCTTGAAGTTGAGTAAGCAGAAAGTAATCTATCTCACTAGATAATCGCTTGCATCATAATTTTATTGATATTTGGCTGAAATATCAAGAGCTACAACGTTTTCGTCGAACGAAACTACAACTAAACAGTTGGCAGTGTTTTCAGTTTACTGCAATGATAATTTTGAAAATGAAGTTCATGCTCTAGATCTAGGATGGGTCTATATAGTTCTTAATTGAAACTGAATGCACCTCTGAGAAACTGGGTTGGAATTTGTAGGAGAGCTTGGAAGAATATACACAGTTGTACAGTGGTTCTTGTCCTGATATTCTATATACACAGTTGTACAGTGGTTCTTGTCCTGATATTCTATATACACAGTTGTACAGTGGTTCTTGTCTTGATATTCTACTAGAATATCAGGACAAGAACCACTGTACAACTGTGTATATAGAATATCAGGACAAGAACCACTTTACAACTATGGATCACGTTCATCATATAAAAAACTCGGTTTTAACATAAGATTTACGAAATGGCTAAATATAAGATACAAGACACTTTAACATGTCTTGTTTTGAAAATAATGTGTTACAACGTTTAGAAGGCTTACTTATACAACTTGTGGCCATACACTTTGTCTTAGTTTCCTGTGCCCTATATGCATTCTCGATGGAATGACCGAAAATTAGAGAAACACTTTTGTACATGGAATTTTCGTAATGAACATACAACCTGGTTATCTGTTGATTCAGTTTTGAATATTACCAAACTAGATGAAGTTTTATGAACATGAAGGAACGGTTAAAGGTTTTATGGGAGAAGATACAATCATTTAACATGATCCTACATATGTGTAACCATGATCCTACATATGTGTAACCATGATCCTACATATGTGTAACCATGGTCCTACATATGTGTAACCATGGTCCTACATATGTGTAAACATGGTCCTACATATGTGTAAACATGGTCCTACGTATGTGTAACCATGGTCCTACGTATGTGTAAACATGGTCCTACGTATGTGTAACCATGGTCCTACGTATGTGTAACCATGGTCCTACGTATGTGTAACCATGGTCCTACATATATGTAAACATGGTCCTACATATATATGTAAACATGATCCTACATATATGTAAACATGATCCTACATATAAAAAAACACTTTCTGCTAATAATTTGTTTTCTGCACATTCCAAATTTTGCAAGCCTATATTGTGAAAACTTAAAACCATTATGACTTAAGTCACTGTTTATACCCTTTAATGAATCTGAACAATTGGTAGTGTGTAATTTAACAAAATCAATAAGCTCTTGGATGTGCTATTGAAGCAAACTATTGTGCACCATTATGGATATACTTAATATTCTACTATTGAAACCTGTTGTAAGGTTAATAAGAATTGTATCCTTGACTTTACAAAACCCATTTTCAGACAGTGCAAGATATCATGTGAGACAAATTTGGTGGCTAATTTAAATAAGAAAAAAGCTTAATGAAGCTTTGAATATCTTTATTAGTCAATCAAGCTATGTAATCCAACAAATCTTGTGTTCCAATCACAACTCACTTCCTAAATAGATAAGTAAATAAATAAATTATTAACAAATGAAAATGCTGCAATTGCAACAATATGTAATTTACTAATAGAATGAAAACAGCAGAAGTTTCTTAAAAGAAAAAGATCAAGAATGCATTTGTTCAAGCAAAGTAGGTTTAAGAGCTTTAACTCAAAATGAAGAATTTAATTTGAAGGGTTTTAAGCTTATGTTCACTGCAAAAAGTCATGAATAATATCAGTTCTTTAAGATATCCTATGAGAGATCTTATCATAAAGGAAATGGACCTGGCTGAGCATTTTTACTGATGAAAGTGAAAAATATACTTCTAAGCTAATCAATTTCTTGACAGGAAGAACAAGGTTTTTAAGTAAACTATTTCTGCTTAAAGGAAACACTATTTTTGGAAAACTTGAGAACTTCTTAAATTTGTAAGGATGCTTAGCAAGGAGTCAGTAAGAGCTTCATTTTTCATCTCTTTTATTTACACGAGGAAAATTCCAGATGGCCAAATTTCCAATATTATATCAAAAATAAAAAGCACTGTAGAAGGGTTCTAATCATTAAGAGCAAATTAGCATTACTTATTTTAGTATCAAGGTATTAGAATTTGTTGTGAATGATCAATGAAAAAAAATTTTCATTTACGTAATGATTCTAATGGTGGATTTAGAAATTAGTTTTCTTGTCTTACTAAGCTGTTGAAAATTTTATATGCATACATGGCATTTAGATCTTTTAGATGAACACACCTTTGATGTTGTTATCTTTACATTCTAAGAAGCCATGGATAACATTCCTAAGAAGAAATATTATAATTCCAGATGATTCTGGAATTGATAAGTACTAGCAGAAATGCTGCCCTACAGGCAGCTGATTGTGCTAGTAATTACTAACTCTACTATTCACATTTCACTGGAAAACATTTAGAAAAAAGTGAACATTTTCTAAAAAAATATTTTTTTTTGGAAGTACTGCACAGAAAAAGTCTTCGGATTGTGCTCTTTAGTTATATGCAACTCATTGCATCAAAATGATTCAACGTACACAGCTCAATATTTTCATAAATATTTCCGATATAAACTGTAATATTTTTATACATTAAAAGTGGTACCATTTATTGAAAAAATAATAGCTTTTAAAGAACTCCAGTTTCTCAGTACTACATTTAAAAATTACGTCAATAAAGATATAATCAAATTCTCACGTACAGTCCTAGTGAAAGTCGTGTTCTTGTTGTAAAATTGGGTTCTATTATACAGAAATGGTTGTTGCTCATACCATAGTTATTTCACTAATTGTCTGAATCTTGATTACAAAAAGTGTGAATTTTTTTATGGATTTTTGTTTGTGGTACAATTCAATTGACAGGAGTTTGGTTACATACATAGATACTGACATACACTCTACATCTATTATAGAAAGATTTTCTAAAAGAGTAGTGACAGATAATCATTTTAATGAATTATGAAGAAGTAACTATTGCAGTTTATTTTGTGATTTCTTTTTCATTATTTAAGTGAACAATTTAGATAATCTTGAACAGTAATATTTTCAAATTTATTAACAACATTAAGATGATGGGAAGAGATGACTCAACAACAACATATTTTTCTTATTTGAAAAGATCTTAACATTAAGTTTCTGCGTTAGATTGTGCAATGTAAAATTATGACTTTGGGGAAGGTAATTTTGAAAGAAGTTACTGTATTTCTCATGTTAGAGGAACATTGATGCTGTAAGAAGAATGACTGAGATATGATTTTGTTTTTAATATAACCCTAAAATGTTATACCTGTGAGTAGGCTAATTCAGTAATGGAATGAAAAGGTTGAAAATACAAGCCTGAATATGATGGAAAATAGGTTTTTAAGCTTTCAAAGTTAAGAATCAGACTTCATCTTCTATGATTATTTTTGTTATAAAGTTTTGAAATGGTTTGCCTCATAATGCAGTAGAACAGATCGTTTTTTTTTAACTTTTTCTTTTTGATTATGTATATGGTGAACATGAAGGGCTATATTTAATTCTAAGTTAAATTATTCTTTTAGTTATATAATTTGGTGGGATGAGTTTGTTTTGAATATTCATTAAAGGCTACACAAGAGCTATTAGCTATTCCTAATTTGGAACTGATAAAAAGAAGACAATTAGTGAACAGCAGTTACTGCCAACTCTTAGGCTGCTCTAATCGAATATTGGTATTTGACTGTTACCCTTATAATGCACCTGAGACCCATAAGTATAGAGAACAATTGAAATATATACACACACACACACACAGATATATTTTTTGCACAAACAGGATGTAAACTATGGATCATTGGATCCACAGTCTGATAAACTAACCATTAAGCCAAAACCAATCCTGTTTTGGTGGGTTAAACATGATAATGAGCATTGAATAGCTTTCTTTTACTACATGCTTTCATCAATACAAAACAATTCTCAAACTACTTCTGCTAAGCAACAATTCCTTGTGGTAATACCAACTGTTAAGTTTGGGATATTTCAAAGTAAAATCCTTTTAAAATTTACATTGGCAATATGATTCATGAACAAATATGATCTTTTGTTCAAATCTTTGGGTTATCTTATGTGGGAGGGATGTAATATAGATTGACAAAGAGCAACATAGTGACCTAGAATATTTAGTTACACTGAAGTCTAAATCAAAATCTTGAATCCAGATGTTTCCCCATAACTGGTCTACATAATTTAAAAGATTTCCAACTTAACTTACCGAAGCACTTCCAAAATGTAATATCACTCACAGACAAAAAATTGTCATGTACAGGTATACTAGTTGAGCATATAATTACATAATTTTTATTCTTGTTTATGTATGTGTGGTAGTACTTAACATATATGAAGCTACTAGAAATAAACACGATTTATTAATTTAAAAAAACAAAACTGTCAGTACGGTAGTAGACTAGTACAAGCAGATTCATGGTTCAAAATTTGGTCATAGTTGACTGGATAATACCTTTCATTACAAAAGAAATTGAAGAAGTTCAGAATTCACATTCTGGATAAGTGTCATAAATCTAGTAGTAGGAAAAACTAATCCAGAGTCTGAATTTCGAACTACAATACTCTTTTACTATAAAATTTTGAATAAACCTTAAGCTATTTTACTAAAACGATGTTTATGAGCTACATTGACAGATATTATTAATGGATTTGTAATATCATTACTAATATTACAATGTTAGTCTGAATTTACTAATGAGATAACTAGCTTAGTGCAACAATGCGTTCTTATAATATACTAAATTAATCAATGCATGACTACTAGTAGTACTAATAGTAAATGGGATACACACTAGTTTAGTTTGCTTACAATTTATACTAGTACTGGTAATAACATTAACAGTGACATTGTGTAGTCAAAACATTAACACTTTAATTTTTAGTAATATTTGGCTTAACCAGTCAACAACTCACTTGCTGGAAATGTAAGTGAACGAAACTGCAGAACATCTATTAAAAATATCACATAAAATAGAAATTAATCTATGACTTAAACAAGCCTAACAATAATATTAATAATTTTCTACATGCCAAAATAAGTTTGTCTTCGTGACACAGCGCCCTCTCTATTCAAACGACAAATTTCTTTTAAATACCTTTTCATTTCTAAATTTTATTTACTACTTAGTTGTGTATGTTTAAGAATTCATTGGATTACTCTACATATACACACAGGAATTATAAATCAGGTTTGAAAACGGCGGATAAATAAAAATACGAATTTCACCAAGGAAGAGTAGGTAAAAATGAAACTTTTGACTATTGAAAAATTAAATAAGAAAAATGAATTTCAGTATTTCACTAGCTTTTCATCTACATATTTGAATTACATATACAAGTTAATTTTCAAACAATACGTTCAAAAATATATTTTGATTTAATAAAAGTTGTTAATAGAGAATAATATACATAAAAGAAATAAACATTAACTGTACAATCTTATAGAATAAAGAAAAAATGCAAATGAAAAAAAATCACGTCATAAATAACCGGTTTCGATTATTTATAATACTTCATTTAAAACAATAGTTTTGGCTCAAGAATAAAATGAAAAATATCACTTTAAAAAATCTTAATACATAATAATGGTAGTTTTTAGAAAAATAATGAGTTTGATGACAATTGGTTTGGTTTTGTGAATTTCGCGCAAAGCTATATGAGGGCTGTCTGCGCTAGCCGTCCCTAATTTAGCGGTGAAAGACTAGAGAGAAGGCAGCTAGTCATCACCACCTACCGCCAACTCTTGGGCTACTCTGTTACCAACGGATAGTGGGATTGACCGTAACATCTAACGCCCCCACGGCTGAAAGGGCAAGCATGTTTGGTTGGACGGGGATTCGAACCCCAACCCTCAGATTGCGAATCAAGCGCCCTAACGACCTGGCCATGCCGGGCGCGATGATAACTGACAATACAAAGAAGATTCTGAACAGGATATGTTAATTATTCATGAAAACTAGTTTTTACCCAAAACATACATATGTTATTCAATACAAAAATTAATCATTATTATTCTATCATTTCACTAGCGATGAAAAAAGTTGTGGCAGAATTTTTAATATGATGACTTTAAGGATTTCAGTATTTGTACCTACGAGAGATTCAACAAAACTTATACAGTGAGGTCATAGCTAAAGTGCTCAAAGAGACTAACTTCAGAAATCTAATTTCAGAAACATAAATTATGCGATGTTAAGATCAAGTTTTATAAACCTGTTTAGATGCCTACAGAGAACATGAAAAATGAAGATATACAAGAAATATTGTTTAGGCTTTGGTGACAGGACAAGGCCAAAGAAGATCAACAGCCAGTACAAGTAGATTTGCATTTTTATGCCCTGGTCTTGACATTAAGCCCTTTCAACTAATAGGATAATAGAGCCAAATTTCTATCTATTTCCCAGTCTTTTTCAAAGAAGATACATTCATCTCATTATTAGAAATATACTCGTTACAAACTAAATATGATGATTTTTATGAGGCCACAATTAAATTAAGATCCATGATGGGTATTGTATCTTTAATACATTTTCATTGAATATAAAAATTAAAGGATAGATGATTTCATCAGAACAAATAGATAATTTTAATTTACATTAACCTGTTAATCACATACAGGGTTACCTAATTTGCCCACATTTAATGTTTCATGGCATAGATGCACCATTTTCTTATGTAAAATGCTTAAAATCTCTTGTAACAATTATAATTCACCAACTTTCTGTAAAAATTCAAAGAATTATGAAAATAAAAATTAGGAACAGAATGTACCTATGTTACTCAAATACGTCTGTTTGATATTTTGGTAATAAGTATTACTCGGAGCCATCAGATTAGTACGCCAACTGTTACACAGTGTTTTATATCATCACTAGATGGTGCCAGGGTAGTAGTGAAGTATACGGTTCAAGAACCATGGCCTTGTAAATGACAGAATCATTTGATCAGTTTTGAAAATATTGAACTATCAATACCTACCCTGCACTTAGTTGAAATAGAGGGTTGAGATGAACTAGACTGTTGGAGTACGTATTCAAGTACTCTAGAATGAAGATGGTTTTCACTGCGGCCAGACGGCAATAATACTTGTGCAAAGGCATTTAGAAGCGTAAAATTTCGAAATGTCTGTCGAGCTTAATCAAAATCTCGTATAATAAAGAAACAGAATATCGTGACCCGAAGAACGTTAGTATGTATCTGTTGTAAGAGCACCCTGAAATAAAATGGAATCAACCTTACTAAACAACTGTGAAATAAAAGTAACATAACAAAAATTTCAGAATACTGCTAAAGAAGTTTGATTTGTAATAATTTTCCTTAATTTTATCCAAACACTAACCTCTGTTGTATTACTTTATTGCTGCCTTCTTTCTCTTTATCATAAACAAAAATCAAAACACAGAATAACTTTTAAAAATGCAGAAAATTTGCTCTTAAGAGTAATAAACAGTGAATAGGTTTTACTGTCAATTACATAAAACACTCTTATTGGAATAATTTAAGTGCATCTGTTTGTGGAACATTTTGTCAGGAGCATCATGAACTGCGAAAAATGTAAAATCCATCTTGCGCCAACCCACTAATTAGCCTGAAAGAAAAATAAAAACGAATGGTGTTTATTTTTAAAGATTGATCTCTAAGTGTTATTTTCACAGGTTTATTTTGATTGCAACATTGTATGCCAATGTTTTTTGTTTGTTTATAAATGAATTTTTCTAAAGTGTGTAATACTCCTGGTAATTATCTATAGGGTAGAAAAGAACACTTCTGAAGGAAGCTAAAGCCTGTGTTTAAACTTAAGCCTTAGGCTATACAGGGAATTTACATTCTGTCAATGTACGCAAGATAAGGTACAATTTTCCACTACGTGACCTGTTTCTAAATTTATTTTTTTTTACGTATGTATAATATTATTTAGATGTCACTTCTGTTTTATATATTATAATAATAAAGTAATATAATAATGATAGGTCGATACGTTTTGTTTTAATCGGAAAACATGCCAAGAGGGATAGACGTGATTCTTTCTGTATCTGAAGAAAATATTTCATCCTTAAGGAGGTACTAAACCAAACTGAAGTATATGCCTTAGTAAATCGTGTACAAAGTACAAATAAAGAGCTATAAATATAGTTTTTATCAACAGAGCCTAATTACTTGACAGCTTCTCGATTTATGTGGACGGATATTTTTTCCTATCACTGTACTTAGGTTTGGTCATGACAGTAACAAATAGACGTAGGTAGCAAATAGTAAATGTGTAAAACTCAACTCAGTGTTTGCATGAGGGATGTCTTATGATTTGAGGATGACATATAATTACGTCATGGAAAATGTAGTCTTATAAGCAAGTCCTTTAAGATATACAATAGAATAAACACAAACGAACACAATATAAATAGTCGATCTGGGGATAAGAATGAATCAGCCAGCCAAAGACACCAACAACGGTGTCATGGTGACGTGGAAGGAGGAAAAGATCCAACAAGCTGCTCACGAAACCCGAGTACGATTGTTCCAGCACTAGAACGCGTCATTCTATTGATAATAACTGAACTAAATAGCAACACATTATTTATCACATATAAATGATTCTTTCACAACGTTGTCCACAGGGTTACCTCGATATTCATTAAAAAAATAGCGTGTAAAACAATTAACAGTTTCATATGTTTTAAGCACTTTATTTTGTATCAAAATAAGTGTACTTATTTCCAGTCGTATATGAAGGTATGTTAGAGATACTGTATACGAGTCAAAGCGGAGACAATGTGGAACACGTTTCTCATTATCAGCATTTCAGTGTATTAAGAACCTTAAAACCTCGACAGATTTCAACATTATTATGAATTTGTTTTCATCTATCAATTCACTCCTACTTATTATCTGTCATCGACTTAGATATTGTTGCTGAAGTGTGATACATAACATAAAGTCAATCATTCTAGCAAAGAAACATGTTCATTGTGTGGAGAAAATAACTGGCAAAGAAGTTGTCTTTTAATCAAGATTCCAAGCCACGTATCATTCAAGATTTTTTCGTTGAAAGTAAAAAAAAAAAGTTATTTTCGTGGCTTAGTGATTAGCGTGCCGGGATTTGAATCTGAGGGTCCATGGTTCGTGCTCCACAATTTGGGGCCATGGGTGCATTATTATAGTGATGGTCAAATCCATCTACTCGACTAGAGTAGTTCGAGAGTTGGCGGTGGATGCTACTGACTAGATGCCTTCGCTCTAATCTATCTTTTCAAAATTAGAGATGGCTAACGCAGACAGCCCTTGTATGTATAGCTTAAAGTTGTGCGAATATCCGAAATAAAACAAACATTTTTCACGTAAACTACCATACTACTTTTGTTTTATATAACTCATGTTTTCTGATAATAAATAATATTTACTGAAAACGAACGTTACCTCTGAAAGTTCGACAATGTTTATGCCAACCAACGCTGCCAGCCAATTAACTAATGAGACTGTGAACCGAAAAATTCCTGTACGTGTCTATATTGCTACACAAGTTGTTAAGCTAGGTAAGACAAAAAATACTTGCACGTGTATAAGCAGCGTCTCTCTCTCTCTCTCTATTTTCAATCCCATGGTAGGTCAGCAGTAAGTTTACAAACTTACAATGCTAAAATTCGGGGTTCGATTCCATGCAGAAGGCTCAATGTGGCTTTGCTATAAAATAAACAAACAGTCTAAAATAATCATCACTCAACCTTAATTTCTCAACTTGCTTATTTATAAACGCAAGCACCGTCAAACGTCTAATGAATTTGTTCTTAATCCTTTTTTCGAACGAGCAGAGCTTGCACAGTACTTTTATCACGTAAGCCTAAATGTACTGTTTTTCTTTTTGTTTTTGAAAAGTAATGCCACCTTTCATTATATTTATGAAGTTTGAATGACGTATTTTAATCACCACAACTATGTTAATATAGGTATTTGAATACTACTGTAATTATTTCATAAAATAGGCCTTGCTCTTTCGTTTGATTTTTTTTCTTTTCTGAGTTACTGAGTAAGGATAGAATTCTCAGAAACATTTGGCAAATCTAATAATAAACAAGGCCTCACGCTTACTTTTTGTCAAAATACACAATGTAGATGCAACAACGTTTAAGAAAGTGCTTTCATTGTAAACAAATATGTTTTCTTTATCAGTTATTTCACATCAATTTATTTTTTATGAGATGAAAGTGGAGCACCAAATCTACTAAGTGTTTTTAAAAAGTCAAAAAGCACCAACACGTCCGCTAAATAGTTTTATAATTTGTTTTAAGAGGTCAAATGTATCAATATGCCCACTAATGTTTTAAATAAATGGCGCAACACGATGCGCTTCATTAATCTGTTTTCTAATTAAACATTATATTTTTATTTGATAATTCTCCTAGAATAAGCACTGTTTGCTTATTAATATTACAAGAACAAACAGAAGAACCGTGAGGTTCTTCATCTACTAAACTTGTAAGGGGATAAATATGCTAACAATGCGAATACAAATGCTAGCTATATTCATGTCGTTATTGTGAATTTCTATAAGATTTTATATTCTACAATAAGTTTTTTATTTAGCTATTAAGAATGGATAATTTGCTATACAACTACGAAAGAAATATCGATAAAACTACACATTTTCTATGTTAGAAACTGAGCTTGCGGTTATTACATAATTTCGGGCATGGGGTAGAACAGTGACTGTATTTTGAATTATCATAATGCAGATACATTTCAAACAGTTTCTTTTTATGGTTTTTATCCAGCAATAACAGGATAGATGTTATTGTTTTGCAAGTCAAGGTGAGAGTTAAGTATGAAAATTAGTAGGCCTTATCTTAATATCTGCTTAATATTGTTGCTAAAAATAGAGAAATGACAGAAATTAATATCGTGACCATACTCTATTGTAATATAAACAATGACTATATACATGAAACTAAACCTATGTCACAACAGTGGTCTAGTTACTCTAGTATTTGTTTGTTTGTTTTTGAATTTCGCGCAAAGCTACACGAGGGCTATCTGCGCTAGCCGTCCCTAATTTAGCGGTGTAAGACTAGAGGGAAGGCAGCTAGTCATCACCACCTACCGTCAACTCTTGGGCTACTCTTTTACCAACGTATAGTGGGATTGACCGTCACATTATAACGCCCCCACGGCTGAAAGGGCGAGCATGTTTGGTGGGACGGGGATTCGAACCCGCGACCCGCAGATTGCGAGTCGAGCACCCTAACCACCTGGCCATGCCGGGCCTACTCTACTATATCATATTATACATCAAACGCGAACATGACCTAAATAAAAAATATGTTTTTATCTTTGTTAAACCTAAATAGCTGAAAATTATTGAAATTTCGACAAAAATGATACCACTAAATAGGAGTAAATTAAGAATGCTTTTGGGCAGTGAAGATTTTTGGACCCTTTGAAATTGATTTTAAATTTTAATTTTAGAATCAATTTCTATTTTTATCAGAACTATTTACCCATATTTGCGTCATAAGTTAATTTTTATGGTTTCTTCAAATTTTCCCACGTGCGCCATAAGACAATTCTATTTGAATATAATAAGATTGTACACAGACAATTTTCCTTTTATAATTTTTCCTCTTTTTTCCAATTAAAATTTTTTTATAAATTGAAATATATAATATTTTAAAAATGTAATATTTGGCGAAGTATAAACGTAGTTGAAAATGTATGTAAAAACATGAATTATTTTTACGTATGATGTTTTTAAATGTATTTTATTCACTACAGTGTACATATATTTATATAGAATTTGAATAATTAAATGTTTTTTTATACAAAAAACTATTGTTTTTGGTAATAAGAAAAAATAATCATTTCTGAAAAAAATATCAGCAACTACCTCCTCTCTATTCGTTGTGGTGAGTTTTCAAGTTGAACAGTTTGATTTTTCTGATAATAAAATGTAAACTACGTCTTTGTATGTAGTAATTATAATACATTTTGAATTTGTTTGGCTAAAATTTCCTATTTTATGATCTAGTACCTGACTTAGTTGAGAGGACAAAAAAAAAGAAATTGAATAATAATTCATTAGTCAGCTAGCTAGCTATCAGTCATGTTTTGGGCTCCCACGAGCAGTACGAGGTTACCCTCTGTTCAGCCCGTCCCTCATATTAAGTAGGAATGGTTTCATTTACTCAAGTGGCAAAATTTTTATAAATATACTTGGAAGTTGACATTGCATGACTTAGAATTATACTTTTTGTGGTATTTTTCTTATCTTGTTTTTTTTTACGTTTCATACATCAAGGTGGTCTGAATGAGCGCAGAGGCAAAAGGATTTCTGACTGAACTCATAAGCGTGGTTTCAAAAATTATGAATCACGTGCTTACAGTAAAGATATGTAAAACTGCAAAACAAAAAGGAACTTATCCACTTATAACTAGACACACAGAATGAGAAAGAATAGTGGAAGATAGTAAAATGTAGAAAAAAGGGGCTAATATTACCAGTTTTTGAAAACAAGACCAAAGGACTACCCATGATTAGAAGATAGAAAATATTCTGATGATGACGATATGTCAAAATTAATTGAGAACACTGCCCTAAGGAATGTACTTGAAGAGATAAATGTTTAAAATGTTCATGACCTCGAGGCAAGGAGACACTAGCAACATGTACCTCATGGACGGATGCTAATGTATTTCATAGATAGATGATAATGTACGGCTTTACTGACCAGATACAGAGAGGGTTTCCAACTGTAGTTTCAGTGCTTGGTTTTGCCTATTGTTCCACTGTAATCAAGACCGATAAAATTTTACATGAAAAGAGAAGACTTGTTCATAGAAAAGCAGATTAATATCACGGGACAACTTGGAACAGACTCTATCATTGGGTCGAACATCAATATTTTTATAATAGGGATCTTCGAAGGATTTCGAAGATATAACACACCAACATGAGAAAGATAAAAACAAGATATTCACTGTGCCAATAATAGGCGCTATAGGTACACACATACACATATATATAGGTGTATATTATACAAATATGTCCCCCAGTGGGTCAGCGGTAAGTTTCTGGACTTACAACGATAAAATCCAGTTCGATTCCCCGCGGTGGACAGAGCGCAGATAGCCTCTTGTGTGGCTTTGCGTTAAAACAAACAACCAACAATTTACTACTGCATTCTAATTCTTGATTTTCTTGGAGAACGAGTTGATTAGCGCAAAGTTACACTAAGTATTGACATATTCTACATTTATTTTCTACAAGGAAGAGTTCTCCTGTCTGTAAACCCCCCCCCCGGTATATCTGCGGACTTACAACGGTAGAATCCGGGTTTCGATACCCGTGGTGGGCAGAGCCCAGATAGCCCATTGTGTAGCTTTGTGCTTAATTACAAACAAACAAATAAATATATATATATGCACATATTTGTATCTATGTGTTTCTTGTGATATTAAAATTAAAATATTTCTCATTGTCCGTTGTAAAAAAAATCGTTTACAAACACCTTCTATAGTTTTTATTTGTTGTTAAGCACAATAGGCAATTTGTACTGTGTCCACCAAATGGATTGAACCCTACATTTTAACGTTATAAGCCCTCAAGCTTACAACTGATCCATCGAAGAGCGTCTTTCTATAGGAAAACTTAATTTAGTTTATGCGATTTATGAGAAATACAAATTGAAGATTTTTATTTACGTGTTATAAATACAATATCATCTTAATCTCACTTATTAAACCTTGTAATAAGGTCAACCTATACAAATATCACAAATAAACAACGTTAATAGCTACTCCATATACTCTCTAAATTAGAAAGCTCCTTTAAGTATTTTCCCAACCATTCTAATAGTTTAGACTATTTAACTAGTCATGGAAGAAGTCTGTCACTTCTGTGATGGATTAGTGTCATTAACAGAGTTATCTCGTTTGCACATATGTAGGACCATGTTTACAATAGTGAAAGTATATAAATTCCTTAACTGAAACAAGTTAGCTAATAGAGAAGGATGATTAGTGGTATTTGATAATCAACAGCCCCATTAATCAGCTAGTATAGTGTTCCCCAAACCATACACATCAA
>NW_013667555.1:196672-202200 GCF_000517525.1 Limulus polyphemus
TATGAAAGAAGTAAAAACAGACAAACGAAACAGATTCAACATGAGTCAACATGAAAAGCAAACATCTAGTATTGTTATGGAATTAAAAGGAGGAAAGTGCAAGAACGAACTCTTGAGATGGATGTTCATATCATCAAACGTGTGAACGAACTCTTGAGATGGATGTTCATATCATCAAACGTGTGAACGTACTCTTGAGATGGATGTTCATATCATCAAACGTGTAAATACAAATGCTATTACTATTTAGTGAAGCGACCTAAATGAAACAATTTTGATGTTTTATTTGTAGGCCTAAGGAGAATATGTTGTTTTATTTTTTCTTTGCGAATCAACATGTTACGATAGAAAATTCTTGTTTTAATATAAAGTAAAAGTTGACGTCTTGTACATAAAAATCACAGTTGCAACTAGAAGGAAAAACGAATTATTGTACTGTTCACAACATAACTAACTTTGTAGTAATATAGAAAATATGCTGTTTTATTTATGTTTTATTGAAACATTGTCTCTGTTAATGTAAAGTAAAACTAAGTTTTCTGCATGTATGATCATACTTTAATTAAACTAGCGGAAAATAACTAATTGTAGCTATTTTATGTTTTTAATCAATTTTTAGTTCCTTTTTTGATAAAAATCAAATGGGCTGAATAGCAGTAAAACTGAGAAAATGTTTTAAATTTATAAAAAAAAGTGTTTGAACATAATATATTAGCTTCAGGATTTCTCGTTGATTTTCCCACCTGAAAGTAAATACGATATAACTTCCGTTGTTACTACATAACACATGTAGTTACAAAGTTATTTGATAACACACGTGGTTACTTAGTTACCGTTACTCACGTAATTATTATAATTGTAGAACTTCCTTTCTGGATAGTTACATCAACATACATTAATGGAAGAAACCATAAAATTGCTAATATCTGTATTGCTGACATTTTTAATACTACTGTTAAGTTTGCAACTTGAATTGGGTTTTATTACGATAGTATGAATCTTCTAAAATTGCTAATATCTGTATTGCTGACATTTTTAATACTACTGTTAAGTTTGCAACTTGAATTGGGTTTCATTACGATAGTATGAATCTTCCAGAAATGAACCCAAGCAACATCACAGTTTTCAGTAATGTAAATACTGAAACTTAAATCCAATAGAGAACGCGATGATTCAATGAGGCTGTGTGTGTGACTGCCGCTTCTAGTGCTGTTATTTGGCTATAGAGTAAGGTTTTATGTGTTCTAATGCTCGACATACTAATACTGTCGCTTATGGTGTTGTATTTGGCTGTAAAGTGAGGTTGTGTGTGTTCTAATGCTCGACATACGAACACTATCGCTTCTAGTGTTCTTTTTTGGCTATAGAGTGAGATTTTATTTGTTCTAATGCTCGACATGCTAATACCGTCGCTTCTGGTGTTGTATTTGGCTGTAGGGTGAGGTTGTGTGTGTTCTAATACTCGAATTGATATATGAACAATGTCGCTTCTAGTGTTCTTTTTTGGCTATAGAGTGATGTTTTATGTGTTCTAATGCTCGACATACTAATATCGTCGCTTCTGGTGTTGTATTTGGCTGTAGGGTGAGGTTGTGTGTGTTCTAATACTCGAATTGATATATGAACACTGTCGTTTATGCTGTTGGCTTCCATGCTACCGATCTATGGTATGAAAACTGACATCATACCTTGATTATAACTATATATGAGCAATGTCGTTTATGCTGTTGGCTTCCATGCTACCGATCTATGGTATGAAAGTTGACATCATATCTTGATTATAACTATATATGAACAATGTCGTTTATGCTGTTGGCTTCCATGCTACCGATCTATGGTATGTGTCGTTTATGCTGTTGGCTTCCATGCTACCGATCTATGGTATGAAAATTGACATCATACCTTGATTATAACTATATATGAACAATGTCGTTTATGCTGTTGGCTTCCATGCTACCGATCTATGGTATGAACATTGATATCATACTCATACCTTGATTATAACTATTTATTTCGCCGTTTCTGGTGGACTTTAGTTGTTGCGCACTTTGACGATAATGTTTAATATAAGCACAGTTCATTGTTACTCTGTGTTGTTCATTAGTCTCACGCGGATATAAGTGTTATTTAAGATGGAAAATTTTAATCTTTAGGCACTGATTTTGGTAGAGAACTAAACGTTCAAAAGTATTAAAATAAATAAATATTCTATGCTACTTTGATTTTTATCCAAATTATGGTCCCAACCCATTAGTTAGGACATAAACACAATTTTAACAAGTAACGAGAGCTTTATTAATGGAAAAGTGGTAATCAAATAACACGATATGTCTGAGACCCCTTGAGCCTGGCCAAGTGAACATTCGTTCATCACGCACGTATTTACTTTGTAAATTTTACTCCGCAGATTTTACTGGTACGCGCATTTACTTAACCTTATAGGAAAACAAAACAAAGGAACTTTTTTAAAGATTTAAATCATGCCAAAATAAACTTTAGCGTTTGGTCTAACAAAATACCCATTGGTTGGTCACGTGATGTCTTGTAAACTAAGTGTACACGCAAGCACATACAGTGTTATGTAGATTTCAAGGTCACAGGCTCATATGATTGGGGCGGTTAACCACAGATACCTAACACCGAATTTATTCACAACTACTCTTCACAAATATGTGTTTAATTCACAGCAACGTGATTACAGTATTTAATAATAATATTCAATGTTGATCAGCAGAAAACTGTGGTTAACTATACATACCTAACACAGTATTTATTTACAGCTGCTCTTTACATATATGTATTTAATTCACAGCAACGTGATTACAGTATTTAATAATAATATTCAATGTTGATCAGCAGAAAACTGTGGTTAACTATACATACCTAACACCGAATTTATTCACAACTACTCTTCACATATATGTATTTAATTCACAGTAACTTACGGTATTTCATAAAGGTCTTCAACGTTGATCAGCAAAAAATTATGGTTAACTATATATACAACTACATATAAATCGGATACAAACCCAGCTGTTCGCTAAGGGCTAACAGTAACACTAACCCAACAGAAGAGCTACTTGCTAAGGGCTAACAGTAACACTAACTCAACAGAAGAGCTATCCGCTAAGGGCTAACAGTAACACTAACCCAACAGAAGAGCTGTTCGTTAGGAGTTGACAACTATCTAGTCTCCAGATAGTCCTTTTACTGACTGATAATCACTTGACATTGATACTAAACAATTTGTCTCTCTTTCCTTGCCCTCTCCCCACTACCACCTTGTTAATTCCTTTACAACTCTCCAATAGAATTGAGTTATAATAATACACTGCTTTATCCCCATCATTCGAAGGTGTCTATTTTTTATCCCTGGTATTCTCTATATTAACATCAACGAATATAAAGTGCTGGTTAGCACACAGTCATTATGTCATAGACACAATCTAGCTATTTAAATCTAGGTGTCAGTTAGATAGGTGAATTCAGATTTTATTCAAATGTAAATATATTTTGAAGTGTAGAGTTTAATCTTTAATTGTTTGTTTTGTTATGGTGTTACAAAATACAGCTATATACCAAATTTAATATTTTGAATTTAATCCAGTTCCTTGTGGCCTGAAATACATTTTCATCGTTGTCTCTATAAAGTTGTGCGATTTGTTTATGTAAATTAATGTGATGTTATCACAAAAGTAGTACTGGTTTCGATTTTAGGATAAACGAGACTAAAGAGATCGCTAAAGAAGAAACTTGTGGGTTTTTTAAAAACAGGTCTCAGCTAATTTTACTGGTTCTTCATCTTTGGAAGATATGTAAGGCAGGTTGATGCTAGGAACACGTGGGACCAGTTAAAAACCAACATTAAACCAAAGAACATGGATAGAGCCAGCAAACAGTTACGCACACTTAATTACCATTAGAAACCCATATCTATGGTCTGCGAATAATTTGTTGACACACTTTTCATCAAATCCATGTGAATCAACACATCTCAGCGAGGTTCCTTTCATGCCTTGAGACGATACAAGTAATGAAACTGTCACTTTAATCTGAAGTGAACCGACATTCAGGAACCATATTCTAAGTTGCATCCACTAAAGCAGTCTCTCAATCTGAGGATAACAAACGTCTACACCGAACCTCAGATGCTTCTCTTTTGTGCTGGAAAATAACTGTGTACCGTATTCGTTTTCCAAGTAAACCGATAGTGTTCCATCCATGTTAATCGATCATATGTTTAAATATTTTCTGGTTGGTCCTATACGTAAGTACTTGTTTTGTGTTTCCGTGTCAGATATCACCTTCGCTCGCCATCCTTCTACTTAACCAACCCCAGACTAATTCTTAACCCGTGCTACTGACATCGTTGCAGAAAGATGGCGAGCGAAGGTGATATCTGACACGGAAACATTTAGTTATTCTCACCGTGATTGTTGATAAGCTGAATGATAGTACCATACTAACGATGTCAGTAGCAAGGGTTAAGAATGAGTCTGGGGTTGGTTAAGCTAAATGATAGTACCAGATTAACGATCCGAGTGTGGGCTAATAGTTAGCATACTAGACTATAGTATGCGAGTCCAACGTTAGCGTCCCATTACTACCACTTCTTTTTAAACCTCGTGCACCGCACTTAAAAAGTGTACACGCATTATAAAAATAACGGTTTAATCCCATTAGTAGGTTAAATAAAACTATCTCAAGAGTTGGCGGCGGGTGCTGATGGCTGGTTTTCTTTCCTTTAGTATATCAGCTCAGAGTCAGGGATAGCTAGCACAGATGACTCTTTGCTACCTTTGCTTGAATATCCCCCCCCCCAAAAAACAACAACAACAACAGACAACAACAACAAAGTTACACTGACCCTGTCTACTGATTAGTTATATTGACCTATTTTGCTGTTGATGAGCTATCTCAACATGCTTTGTCTGTTGATGATCTAGCTATTTGCGCTGGCTTCATACGTTGATGAGCTACATGGACGAGCCTTGTCTGTTGAAAATCTCGCTAGACCAGCCTTTTCTATTGATGGCTAGAAAATCCTGTGACATATAGGAAGTGGATGAAGGCTTGTGTGGTACTGTATGTGCTTAATGTGATGGCACGGACAGTTGGATATTGTTAACTAAAGGTAAATGTTACACTAACAGGTCATGCTCAGCTAAGTGGATGAAGCTTGTGTGGTACTGTATGTGCTTAATGTGATGGCACGGACAGTTGGATATTGTTAACTAAAGGTAAATGTTACACTAACAGGTCATGCTCAGCTAAGTGGATGAAGCTTGTGTGGTACTGTATGTGCTTAATGTGATGGCACGGACAGTTGGATATTGTTAACTAAAGGTAAATGTTACACTAACAGGTCATGCTTAGCTAAGTGGATGAAGCTTGTGTGGTACTGTATGTGCTTAATGTGATGGCACGGACAGTTGGATATTGTTAACTAAAGGTAAATGTTACACTAACAGGTCATGCTTAGCTAAGTGGATGAAGCTTGTGTGGTACTGTATGTGCTTAATGTGATG
>NW_013667555.1:202810-214125 GCF_000517525.1 Limulus polyphemus
GATAACCGTGGCTCTAGAGCTGATAACTTCAGTTGTTATACATCTTATAGTATATGCTAATACACGTCCAACGTTCTTGAAACGTCCTGCAGGTCAGACGCATTTCGATAACCGTGGCTCTAGAGCTGATAACTTCAGTTGTTAAAGAATTAGAAAAATAGAAGGTAACATCTATATTTAGTTTTCTAGAATATACACAAAATATTTGACTAAAGAATCTGGACTACAGTTTCAGCATATTAAACGGTTTGTAACTGTGAAAGAAAATTGGAATTTTCTGATCTCATTAATTTAAGTATTCGCAACCCAATGTGCACACCCAGCTCTCACGTACGCTAAAACTCGTGAGTAGTGTGAAAACATATAAATAGAACTTATTTTCTAAAACCGAATAAATTTAAATAGTAACACCAAAAGAAACACGAAACAGTAATAGCAAAATAATTAAAATTGTGAAGGTTCAAAAAGTAGCTTCATTAATTTTTTATGTAAACGGCAGGTAAAAAACTATTATTGTAAAATGTAATGTTTCCGAGTTGTTTTTAAAGTCACGACACTGGAACTACGTATACGATCTCAGTACAGATTCCAGTACCACCGTTTACAGTGATCATCCCATCTCTAGCATGAGATAATTAAAACTTGAATCGATTATTAAGCGCAAACCTTTCAAGTGTTTATATTCAACAGGTTCTTCATTACAAACGGGAAGGGAATAGTCTTCTTCTATTTAATTTTTCAATTTAACACAGGAATGATGAAAGAAATATCATATAAAGAAAGAATTCCGAACAGTTGGGAATATGTTTTAACCCAGCAACCTGTGGACAAATTTTAACCGGAAAGATTCGTGTATGTGGGTGTTAATAAATTATTTTTTAACAGTTACCTTCTTTAAATTGAATTCCAAACATTATATACATTTGTTCTGGGAAAACTGAGCGTTACAAAGTGGGATATACATAACGTATTTCGAAGATGGATTTTAACAGTCGTCCAATATCTTCGATAAATCTGCTAATAATTATTGTAAATATAAGATAGGTGGCGAATGCTAATCACAACAAGAACTTAAAACTCATTCTTCGTAGTTTTATAACGTTTCTTGTTTAATAAAAAACTAGATATTCTATGTCTGACATTTAAAGTCACATGTTGAACATAAAAAGTTTACACACGTAGAAACACACACACACATTTGATATAAAATGGGTCTAATGTCCTAATGTCCCGCCCGGTGACTCGGTGGTATGTTTGTAGGCTTACAACGCTAGAAACCGGGTTTTGATACAAATGGTGAGCACAGCATAGGTAGCCTATTGTGAAAGTTTGTGCTTAACAACAACAACAATAACTATCTAATATACTTTTCTTTGTGGTAGATCTAATTTCTGCTATATAGGATCGCCTTAAAATTACATTTTGATTGACAAAAAGGAAGAGAAAATTATATTCGCCAAAAATTTAAGTGGTCAACATCTTACATTAGTAATCTTTCATTTATTTAATTATAAAATATCAAAGAGAAGAGGACATGGCAGTTGATGTCATTCTAAGATAAACAAAAGTTCAGCGAATTGTTTTTTTTTCCCTCCAACATCCAATGATCTATCATTGCAGGATAGGAGCTGGCGATTTATTTTTATTTCTATTCTTAAGACAGAAGAAACTATATTTTACGATTGTTATTGATATATTGTTTCAATCAAATAATGATCATAAATCCTCTCATTCTTATATCATACCCTAATTAATTGAAGCGTATACGTATCACTAGCTGATTTCTACCCATTAGTCGATGTTCACCTGCTCGTTTTTATAGTTCGTCCACTAATACATGCTCAAAATAAACGATCAGGATAATAGGACATAACACCTGCTTATTTTCATTATTTCTCCTTTTTAATACCTAATCAGGATAAAAGGATAGCATCTTTATTTCTGTTATTTGTCAGCTAATTTTTGATCAAGAGAGAGAAATTAAATTCCTCCGTTAATCCATGGTCAGGACAAAAGGAACAAGTCAAAGCACCTGTTTATTTCCTATAGACTCATGATCAGTGTTAGACCCAGATCTAACATATGTTTATTTTACTAATGCGTCACTAATCCAGAATCATGCATTGTAACTCCTGTCCACTGATTCATGGCCAAGTTTATAAGGAACTAAACAGCAGCAATACATAATTAGCCTTCTGATATTTCCTTTTCCTTGATAGTTTGTTCGAGTATTGGAAAATTACACTTTCCGAATTCATCAAGTCATTATGTGATAATCACAGAAAAACATAATTAACATAACAGTAACATTAAAAATATAAATCAGTGTATTGATGAAAGGATTTTTTCCTGTGTTTATCATACAGTGAATGAGAAGCAACAGGCGGTGTTGAAAAGTGAGCAACACCTTTCGGAACAACAGCAAGTTCTGAGAATTTCTTTTAAAGTGGACATCAGCAACGTGTTCAACATGATTATTCACTCTCCTTAGGACTTTTGCTATCTTCTTGGTTTCCAGTCGACGTTTCGAAATCAAGAGAAACGGCAGAAGAAATCCACAGAAAACTCAGTTCCCACAGCAGCGCCCAATGAAAACCTTGAACAAAGCGTTCTTCATTATAATAGCTTCAGTGTTACCTGACTCATAGCTACTGTTATAATAATTCCTAGTATTCAAATTTTCCGAACTCTTAAGCATATTTAATGCAAAGGAATTCATAAGGAAAACTTGCGAATGTTCAAACGACGTCTTAAACTTACATGTTGTATCTTTAATTTCCTTTAAAATACGGCAATTAAAAACGACTGTTAGGTTTTATGTAGATGTATAAAACACGCGAGTCAAACTGTAAGGCTGCCACGTTTTTAAACGGTATTTCTTGTTTAGGAAAAAAGGTTAAGGAGAAAGCCGAGTGGAGCGACAACGACGCGCGGCGGGACGGTGCACGAAGCAGCCAGGGTTCCCTTATCTTTACATATACATGTATAGGCATATCGAAAAAAAAAACAACAAAAAACAAAAAACGTGGGAAACACGACAACGTTTGGGCCAATTCAAGGCTAAGATTGATACAGACATGGAGTATCCGAAAGGCCCCTCGAAATGTTGTTAGATATGATGGCAAGCCGTCATTACAATTATGTTAAAGATTAATATAACAAAGTATTTTAATGTAATTTAAAATGTTTATTCGCATAGAAAACCACATTATTTTGTGCTGATAATGTGTGTGTATAAAAATCAGCATATCTTATTATTCGAATTCAAATTTACTGTACGAAAAAATATGCTTTATTTCCATTTACTTGACCAAAAAAAGTCTACATTTGTAAATAAATATTGGCCTCAGCCAAAATAACTCCACAACATGCATTTTTTTACCCTTTTAAAGCCAGATTGTAATCCGACGGACTTCCAGAATCACACGATTTAAAAATTGTATTGACTTCAATATAAGCATTTTCGATATGTTGGTTTGTACTTCAGTCAGGATAAAGAGTGACTTCTTCAATATATCGGAAAGTTGTGGAAAACACAATGACTGGGTAAGTGACTAAACTTACTTTTTATGTACTTGCATAAACCTGCTATGGTGTAACATTACATTAGAGTTTGGTGATCGTTAGAAATACTTGTTGATTTACAAAATCAAAATGTTGCCCTTATTCTCATTATTATATATGTTAGCAATTAAGAAACTGAAAGATATAGTGATATAATTGCTAAGAAATTACTTGGTCAGGTTTGCGTTCACTGGTTAACGTTTAACGGGCTTTTTACACCCATACTGTTCCAATATAGAATTCTGTTCACTGCTTGACTTTAAAGGGCTTCTTACACCCACACGATTCTTATGTAGAATTCCATTCGCCTCATAATGTTTAATGGGCCTTTTACACCCACATGGTTCATATATAAAATTCCGTTCACTTTTTAACGGGGTATTTTTTTTTTATTCCTTGCAGTGAATCAGTTTCTCGCTTACAGAAGGTGAAACGAATTTAATATTGGAAATCTAAATGTGCAGTAGCAAATTACTAACTACTCAAATAAAACATTGAGAGATTATTTTGACAGTTTAAAAAATTAATATTTTAATGCAAATTAAATTACCTTTGTATGACATATTAGGCACATAGAAACAAATTTATACTACTTCATTTGCAAATTTACAACAGTTGTTTTATGAAGAAAGTTGGGTTTAAAGTTTAGTCATTCGAGTTAAAACAACAAGAAAGCAATATAATGCATTTCTAAATGTTTACACATACAACTTACACTGCACAAATAGAAAATAAAGAAATACATATACTCGTAACAAAGCAACGAACGAGAAATCAGGATTATTCCGCTAAGAATTAGTGGTAAGAGCAAGATGAATGTTAATAAAACTCTGTATATAATATCAGAAACGAGATCTCCATCCAATATCTTGAAAGTCTTATCGAGGAACAAAGACTCGGTCATTAATAACTGGATAATTCCGCTAAGAATTAGTGGTAACAGCAAGATGAATGAAGACTGTTAATAAAACTCTGTATATAATATCAGAAACGAGATCTCCATCCAATATCTTGAAAGTCTTATCGAGGAACAAAGACTCGGTCATTAATAACTGGATAATTCCGCTAAGAATTAGTGGTAACAGCAAGATGAATTAAGACTGTTAATAAAACTCTGTATATAATATCAGAAACGAGATCTCCATCCAATATTTTGAAAGTCTTATCGAGGAACAAAGACTCAGTAATTAATAACTCCAACAAGAGAAAGAGCAAGTTCCTGAATTACTATTCTAATGTCTAGCCCTAAACTCACTGCCAAGTTATCCACGCCTTTCCTTAATATCATACAAATGAAACATACTAGAAAATATCTGTCGATTTCTGGGTACAGACCAATAAAACAAACGTTAAACAAGAAAGACTGGGTACAGATCAATCAAATAAACGTTAAACAAGAAAGACTGGGTACAGATCAATCAAATAAACGTTAAACAAGAAAGACTGGTATTGACCAATCAAACAAACGTTAAATAAGAAAGACTGGGTACAGACCAATCAAACAAACGTTAAACAAGAAAGACTGGGTACAGACCAATCAAACAAACGTTAAACAAGAAAGACTGGGTACAGACCAATCAAACAAACGTTAAACAAGAAAGACTGGGTACAGACCAATCAAACAAACATCAAACAAGAAAGACTGGCATCACAAGTTAACTTTCTGTGGAACTGTTCTGGTGACTGGTTTTAATTGTTGAATTATTCTAGACATTACTTGAAAATTAACGCTGTGTGTTACTGTGTTCTGATGGTATGAAATGAAGGAAAGTCAAATTTCCGAAAATATTAGCAATATTGGGTTTCTTTTCTGGTGATAGCCTTCTTCTGTTTATACTACGTGCTTTGAAATACCCAATAGTGTTATACAAACAAGACTATTGAGTTACGAAAAGCAAGTTAGTATTATGCCAAGTGAATTGTTGAGTAAAGAAAACCCATTAGTATTATACCAACTGAATTGCTGAGTTAAGAAAAACCCATTATTATTATACAAATGGATTGCTGGGTTAAGAAAAACGTATTATTACTGTAACAAGTGGATTAATGAGTTAAGAAAAACACATTAGTATTATACCAAGTGTTTTGTTGAGTTGAGAAAAACAATGTGGAAAAAAAATTAAATAAATTCTTAAATGTTCAAAATAGCCATGTTCCTTATAGGAAATTATGGGGGTGGGTGTAAGTAAAAACCCGTTTTGGCTCACAAAGGGTTTAAAGGACATAATTAAAAAAAAACGTTATAAATATAAAAAGTTTAAATTGACTGCAAGAAGACTTGGAGGACTATAGGAGATCAAGAGAGCTGGTCATACGGGAAATTAGGAAAAGTATAGAAAAACGTTGGCTGCAAATGTAAATATTAATTGTAAGGATTTCTTCAAAAACATTATGAGTAATCAAAATGTCACGACAGGAATAGGGTCTTTGAAGGGTGATTCCTGAAGGTTAATATCTGATGACTATGGGATGGCTAAGTTGTTATATTTTACTCTTTTTAAAAAACGTTTGCTAATGAAGATTTAAGTAATGTTTCCCATCCTGAACATTTGCAAGATGGAAACAAGAATGAACAAGATGATCACATTCATTCTGAACTTGGTATTCTGATTGAACAGTCTTTTAAGTCATCCAAGCAATGAACTGTTGCTAGTGGCAAGGCAAATAGGATTTCAGTTTGTATCTACATAAATATGTTATAGTGTCGTTGTATAGGTCATTTGTTAAGCTACATTTGTTCATTTGACATATGTTCAGTCTTAGGCTCCTTACCTTAGGAAAGACATTGAACTGTTGGAAAGGGTTCAGAGGAAGACTGCTATGATGATGCCTGGTAGGGAAAGGTTGTCATATGAGAGTAGGTTAAGATCTCTGAAGTTGTTTTCTCTTTAGAAAAGAAGAGTTAGAGATATCTAATTGAGGTATTTAATATTGTTAATGGAATTGACAGTGTTGATGCCTCATCTTTTTCCGTATTTATTGGTCAGAATAAAGAACACAGATATAAATTTTGGCAGAGCTGGAGTCATCTTCAGCTAAGACAGCTTTATTTTTCTAAAAGGGTGATTGGCCTTTGGAATGGGTTGCCTTCAGATGTGGTAGATGCAAATAATTCAAGGAAGTTTAAGGGAAACTTGATTAAATATTTGAATGATTAGGGCAGGTTTTGAGATTTTCAGTGTTCAGTTTAATTTAGTGGAAAGGACGGCCTAGATGGACCAATAAGTCCTTTATTGTCTTTTAATGTTATGTTTAATTATTACACCTTGGAGCTAGGACAACAAACGGCTGTTTTAAAAAAAGCAACAACAGACCAGTACAGTAAGTTAATCTTTTGCTAGTACTCCAAAAATGTAACTTATTTTCACGTTATTAGTTCCAGAGGCGAGAACAGCAAGCTAGTCTTATCCTATTAGTCCAAAGGTCAAAACAGCAAGCTAGTCTTATCCAATTAGTCCACAGGCCAGAACAGCAATCTAGTCTTATCCTATTAGTCCACAGGCCAGAACAGCAAGTTAGTCTTATTCTACTAGTCTACAGGCCAGAAGAGTAAGTTACTCTTATACCATTTACTAGTCAACATATCAGAAGAGTAAGTTGGTTTTATACTACTTACTAGTATACAGGTCAAAATAGTAAGATAATATTATAATACTAGTCTACAGGCCAAAACAGTAAGTTAACATTATAATACTAGTCTCCAAGCCAAAACATCAAGTTAATATTATAATACTAGTCTACAGGCCAAATCAGTAAGTTAACATTATAATACTAGTCTACAGGCCAAAACAGTAAGTTATTTTTTATAATACTGGTCTACAGAGCAGTAAACAAACTTGTGGTATGTGAATGTGCTTCTTTTCATGTCAGTGTTTTATGAACTGGAATCTAAAGTAAGGGGAACTAATTCATTGTTATCTTATTTATCGATCTAAAAAAAAAAGACAACAGAATGGTTTTACATCCATCTAAAAGAAGAAAACAGAATGGTTCTACATTCATCAAAAAGAAGACAACAGAATGGTTCTACACTCATCAAAAAGAAGACAACAGAATGGTTCTACACTCATCAAAAAGAAGACAACAGAAAGATTCTACGTCCATCTAAAAGAAGAAAACAGAAGGGTACTACATTCATCAAAAAGAAGACAACAGAAAGATTCTACGTCCATCTAAAAGAAGACAACAGAAAGGTTCTACACCCATCTAAAAGAAGACAACAGAAAGGTTCTACATCCATCTAAAAGAAGACAACAGACGAGTTCTACATATTTCGTAATATAGACTATTTGCATGTATCATACGTCATCCGTGAATTACATGTAATTGAACTCTATACAACTTTACTTGAAATTAACGTAAAAACCTATTGTGTAAGGCTACACGGTCAGGATTAAACGTTAACGTAATGTTGCTAAATTTTATATGTACATTCACTTCTCTCACAAAGTTCTTATAATTTGCGATGATAACTTGTAATCTATCGTTTATTTTAAACACAATAGTACCAATGTTGAGCCTGGACACATATTACAGTCCTCGAGTTCCACGCGTGCTCCCAAAGATTGAAAATACTAATACAAGGACGAGTAAGAAATATGTTATAAATGTTTGTTATGGTTGACTGAACATCTACCAAAACTTTAGCTATTTTCTATTTCAGGAAGATTAATAATATGTTATAAATGTTTGTTATGGTTGACTGAACATCTACCAAAACTTTAGCTATTTTCTATTTCAGGAAGATTAAAAATATGTTATAAATGTTTGTTATGGTTGACTGAACATCTACCAAAACTTTAGCTATTTTCTATTTCAGGAAGATTAAAAATATGTTATAAATGTTTGTTATGGTTGACTGAACATCTACCAAAACTTTAGCTATTTTCTATTTCAGGAAGAATAAAAATATGTTTTTCTACGAAAATCCTGAGCAATTTTAAGAGTAATTAATCATTTATTGTAGACATATATCCAAGTTTGTCGACACCTATGTCCAGCTGAAGTATAAATTCTTTTAATATAAACTTATTCAAATCCATTCACAATTGAAGATTCTCCGTCATCTCCTGTATTATCAAGCTTTTAAAATAAATAACTCTTTCGCTTTGTTGTGTTCTTTATATGTCCCAGGTTGAACAACTCTATTTGCTGCCTTAACCTGAGTTTCACTGTGTGAATGTTTACTATGATAATGATAAATGTTTTGAAAATACGTTACAATTTTTTGGATAATATGTATATTATAAAAGGAAAAAATTAGACTTAAACCTAGTACGGGACTTGTATATTATATGCCAAGTCCAATAAATGATCTAATAAACTCTACATCAACTTATAATGACATAATCATCTATATATTTATTTAACTTGTTTTAAAGACAGCAATTGCATTACATAACTTCTTCACATGATTAGAAACAAAAGGTTTAATTATATATTATTAGCCTACAGGCTGGAACAATGAGTAGAATTATATTACAAGAATAAAGGTCAGCACAGCAGAATCTACATTGAATTAGATTTCCCTTTCAATTCTAATATTACATGTTGGGTAAATATATTTAAAATACAAGTATGAAGCGATTCATCTAATTAAAGTATTTCATGAGTCAACGAAACCTGCTTCAAAACGGCCACAAAATAATAGATTATATTGTTTGTGTTATAAACATCGTTAAAAATATAAAACACTCTGCGGTCAGCTTAAAGATTTTTCCTGTGATATTGTACTACCGAGAACGTACAAAAACTTTTATTCGTTCCTCGTTAAGTACAAAGCTATCCTAACTGTAGAGATCGGACCCCCTTCACAGACGAAGGCACATCAAAATTACCGTAGAGATCGGACCCCCTTCACAGACGAAGGCACATCAAAATACCGTAGAGATCGGACCCCCCCCCCTCACAGATGAAGGCACACCAAAATTACCAGCCCGGCATGGCCAGGTGGTTAGGGCGCTCGACTTGCAATTTGAGGGTCGCGGGTTCGAATCCCCCTCCCACCAAACATGCTCGCCCTTTCAGACGTGGAGGCGTTATAATGTGATGGTCAATCCCACTATTCGTTGGTAAAAGAGTAGCCCAAGAGTTGGCGGTAGGTGGTGATGACTACCTGCCTTCCCTCCAGTCTTACACTGCTAAATTAGGGACGGCTAGTGCAGATAGCCCTCGTGTAGCTTTGCGCGAAATTCAAAAACAAACAAACCAAAATTACCGTATAGATCAGACACCTTCACAGACGAAGGCACACCAAAATGAAAATTATTTCAAGCCCTACAAAAATTCCTTAGCCCACTCGTAGTCTAAGAACTATTTTTTCTATCACAATAGGGTGTTATACAATAATGATCACCTCACCTGTTGTATAGTAATGTAAAATGTATAGATATTTACATAAAATACAATTATAATTACTGTCGTTATGGCCTATATAACTGTTTTAAGAGTCCCTTCAGCTGGAGCTGGTGTTTAACTATTGCAATATTTACATTTGTAATTTCACGTATCCTGTGTATGTCATTGACATTTGCTGAGGCAAAAACCCAAAAGATCAAGCATCTCTTTGCGGAGTGTAGTTTGACGTATACATATTAATTAGCACAACAATCTGTAAGAATGTGGCGAGCATCGTGTGATCAATGACCATTACATAAGAGATATATGTAAGTACAAATACCTAGGGCTTCGCTTATCTTCCTGAGGATAAAGACTTATAAAAGTATACAGCCAGGGCGCTAGGTGTACTTTGCTTGTAAATTACTACATAATTATACTCGCCTAAATGAGAGCCACTAATAAGGAAAAGATAAAACTTTTTTCACATTATTCATTTTGGCCACATCTCAACAGATCGTATAGATTCAGAACACGTTAATTCATATATATTCAGCATTATATTAACTATAACCAACATACTATCTTGCGAATAAAATAAACTAGTAGCAGGACTGGTACCATATTATACGGATCTTTTTGACGTTTTTCATACATTCGTGAAACAAAGTTAATAATACCAGAACTTTCAACTTATTTATATTTATATTTCTTTCATAAATATCAAGACTGAAATGCGATACTGGTTTACTATTACAACTGCACATATTAACTATAAGTGTGGTATTAAACCATCAAATTATACTTCCAATACAAATTTGAGCCATGAAGGCTTCATTATAGAAATGGCAATTTACAAGAAACAAGGTGTATTTTAAAATTATGTATATTGTCTCCACTATAATATTGTTAGTTTTAAATAAAAGGTGTATACTGTCAAGACGTACACAATGAATTACTTATATTGTCTCCACTGTAATAATTTAGTTTTAAATAAAAGGTGTATACTGTCAAGACGTACACAATGAATTACTTATATTGTCTCCACTATAATATTGTTAGTTTTAAATAAAAGGTGTATACTGTCAAGACGTACACAATGAATTACTTATATTGTCTCCACTATAATATTGTTAGTTTTAAATAAAAGGTGTATACTGTCAAGACGTACACAATGAATTACTTATATTGTCTCCACTGTAATATTGTTAGTTTTAAAACCAAATATATAGACTGTCAATGGCATATAATGAACTATGTGTATTGTCTCCACTGCAGTATTGTTAGTTTTAAAATTAAAGGTGTAAACTGTAAATATATGCAAAACTAACTGCATGTATTGTCTCCACTGCAGTATTGTTAGTTTTAAAATTAAAGGTGTAAACTGCCAAGATGTATATTATTTCCACTGTAGT
>NW_013667555.1:214799-216533 GCF_000517525.1 Limulus polyphemus
CATTATATTTCCAGATAATACCAAATATTACAGTATATCGAGGTAAAGTTGTGTAAGGGTCTTTAATTCCAAATATATAGACTGTCAATGGCATATAATGAACTATGTGTATTGTCTCCACTGCAGTATTGTTAGTTTTAAAATTAAAGGTGTAAACTGTAAATATATGCAAAACTAACTGCATGTATTGTCTCCACTGCAGTATTGTTAGTTTTAAAATTAAAGGTGTAAACTGCCAAGATGTATATTATTTCCACTGTAGTACTTGTTTTTAAATCACAAGAATTTACACTCAGACTTGATTTCATTTATATTAATTTAAGGCTGTAATAATTAAAACATGTCGAAAAACTAAAAAAAAAATATTTTACGTCAGCTCTCACTGTTTTTTATACTCACAACAACAATGCACGTCTTTGTGAGAAATAGATCATGAGAAACTACACTGTATCTTGCTTTCTGATTGGAGAACAAGGAAAACAATAGCAACTTCACGGTCTGATTAACAAGTTCTTGTTAGTCCTAAGATGTTTGTAAATCCAGTAAACATTTCATGTAACGCAACGGATAAGGACAACTAATTCCTGACGAACAAAATTACATTACTTCACCTCACTTACTAACATTACGCGCACTCTAAGAGCAGCTCACTATAATTTACGCGCGTTGCTTCCATATTATTTTATCGTTACTCTGGTATTTATGCTTACACCTGTGTTTTATTCCCTTCGGTAAGCTTCCCAGTGTCTCAGCAGTAAGTCTGAAGGTTTACAGCGCTAAAAGAAATGGTTTCCTTACCAGTGGTGGGCACAATACAGATAGCCTATTATGTAGCTTTGTGTTTAACAACAAGCAAGCAAATCCTTCGGTTAACGAAGAGGTTTTTATTGAATCTTCCGATGAATATAAAAAAAATCTATCTATCTATACCAGTGGTGGGCACAATACAGATAGCCTATTATGTAGCTTTGTGTTTAACAACAAGCAAACAAATCCTTCGGTTAACGAAGAGATTTTTATTGAATCTTCCGATGAATATAAAAAAAATCTATCTATCTATACCAGTGGTGGGCACAATACAGATAGCCTATTATGTAGCTTTGTGTTTAACAACAAGCAAACAAATCATTCGGTTAACGAAGAGATTTTTATTGAATCTTCCGATGAATATAAAAAAAAATCTATCTATCTTAACAACGTGAGGTACGACATGGCAAGAAAGACCCCTGATATCAGTTGCTGTTCTGTTGCATACTGGTAACTGTCAGAAGAAACTCGATTTGACCTGCTACTTACTGACAGTTACACGTATAACCCTTCAGTTACGTTTTTTGTGGGATTAATATATCAAACTTTAATGGCTAGATAGTTGTTGTCAACTGTATATGGATCTATTCCGATTTAATTACTATCAGGAAAGCTACTATATAAAAAGGTCATGTCTGTTTAATTGATGTCAATTAAAGAACTATACCTGTAACAATTTTGGTGTTAATTAACGTCAGATATGCTATTATATATAAATAACATGTGTGGTTAGTTGATGTCAATTAAAGAACTATACCTGTAACAATTTTGGTGTTAATTAACGTCAGGTAAGCTATTATATATAAATAACATGTGTGGTTAGTTGATGTCAATTAAAGAACTATACCTGTAACAATGTTGGTGTTAATTAACGTCAGGTAAGCTATCATACGAAAAGATAAAGTATCATTTTTTAAAACTAACAAT
>NW_013667555.1:217052-220483 GCF_000517525.1 Limulus polyphemus
CGAAAAGATAAAGTATCATTAATTAAAGACCCTTACACAACTTTACCTCGATATACTGTAATATTTGGTATTATCTGGAAATATAATGTTAGATCAAGTATCATTAATTAAAGACCCTTGCACAACTTTACCTCGATATACTGTAATATTTGGTATTATCTGGAAATATAATGTTTTTTTTTTACATGTTCGTTAACATAACATCATCAACCGACAATAAGCAATCAGTTGGTGTCTTTCAAGGCTGTTCTTGTACACCCGCCCCAGAGAAGAATGCAAATTTCAACCCACCCTTTACTTTTCAAGATAGCATCGATTCTCATCTAAAACGCCTGTAAAGTGTTGGCCTCCATTAATGCCGACAGCAGCTCATTCCATAAGTAAATCACCCTGTTAAAAAACTAAAACTGTCTTAACTGGATCCTAACCAGTCTTTTCCAAGTCTTAAAACCTGTGTTTCCTTTGGTCCCATGTCTTCAGAATATAATACAAAGGAATCGAAATAATATTTCCTTTTGATTTCCCGAATAATGCAACTTTCAATAAGATTATTCTTACCCTTCTTTTGTTAATAGAAAACAAGTTAAGAGATCTTAACCTATTTCTATAAGATAGCTCTTCTATCTACAGAATCATCATAGTAACCTTCCTCTGGACCATTTCGAACAAATCAATACCCCTTTCTTAGATAAAGAAACCAAAACTGTACACAGTATTCTAAGTGAAGCCTAAGTAGTGATTTGTATAGATAAGGAATATTGCTTCTTTTGACGTGTTATCAATACGTTTATAATACACTACGGCAAATAGTGGCTTACCTACCACAATTCCAAGATTCATTTCGCTAGTCACACTATTGATTTGGTTTTCATCTGTATTACACATGTGGTCCAAATTACGATAACTCAAGTGAATTACCTTGCACTTACTATAATTAAAGGTCTTTTGCCAAATATTTGTTCAACTTACCACTTGCTCCAAGTCATTAAGTAATATCTCAAAATCTTTAATACAGCTAGAGAAAACCCAAGAGTTTAATGTTATCAGCAAATTTTATTAATTTACTACTTTGCTCCTATCAGTATCCTTAATATAAATATAAACAAAAACCCAATCACTGACTCCTAAGGTACTCCACTAGTAACAAGGGTCTAGTTTTCTCCAATCCAACACTCTGCAACCCAATTAACTGGTCTTTCCACAACCCCTACCGGTATGTTTTCCTGAGCTAATCTTTTGTGTGGCACCTTATTCAGTACGCTAAGTCCACACCTTTTCATATATACAGATAATAAGTAGTGTCCTCGAAAAAACATAACATATAGTAAGGTAAAGTTATTTTGTGGTTAAACAACTACTATAATATTATTACTGTCAGGTAAGCTATTATCTGAAAAGATAATGTTTGATTAGTTGTTGTCAGTTGAATAACTAAATCAGGAGCTACTTTAATATTAGTTTTTGTCAGGTAAGCTATTATCTGAAAAGATAATGTTTGATTAGTTGTTGTCAGTTGAATGACTAAACCAGGAGCTACTTTAATATTAGTTTTTGTCAGGTAAGCTATTATCTGAAAAGATAATGTTTGATTAGTTGTTGTCAGTAAAATGATTATACCTGGAAACATCATCCTTCTAGTCACTGTCAGATAACTTAAATAAAAGGCGACAAGTTTTTATCAGAGGATTATAGAAAAAGATAGATACAAATACTAATAGCACAGGTTAGCAGAATATTCATCTAGCTTAATAAGGTATGACGATAAAAAGATGGATAGAACAGAAAAAATAAGATATACACACAGAAAATACCAAACATGACTAATGTAATACATATGAAGTAATGAAAGTTACTATGAATTTGAATGACTTGTACAATAGTACAATCTAGTTAACTACTGTCAGGCAAGCTAAAATCCAGCGAGCTTATCCTGTAAGAGAAAATCATCAACGGTCTGTTGAAGTAAAGTACAATCTGATGAGTTAATGCCAGGTAAGCTACAACCTGGTGAGTTAATTCCAGGTAAGCTACAACCTGGTGAGTTAATGCCCAGTATGCTACATTCCTGGTGAGTTAATGCCAGGTAAGCTACAACCTGGTGAGTTAATGCCAGGTAAGCTACAACCTGGTGAGTTAATGCCAGGTAAGCTACAACCTGGTGAGTTAATGCCAGGTAAGCTACAATCTGGTGGGTTAATGCCCAGTAAGCTACATCCTGGTGAGTTAATGCCAGGTAAGCTACAATCTGGTGAGTTAATACCAGGTAAGCTACAACCTGGTGAGTTAATGCCAGGTAAGCTACAACCTGGTGAGTTAATGCCCGGTAAGCTACAACCTGGTGAGTTAATGCCCGGTAAGCTACAACCTGGTGAGTTAATGCCCGGTAAGCTACATCCTGGTGAGTTAATGCCAGGTAAACATTAACTGCAAAATATAATCATGCTTCGTATTTTTTTAGAATACGAATTATGTATATTTTCTCTCTGTGTTTTCTTCTACTGACTAGATCTGTTAAACTGAGGGATCCCAAAATACTGCCTAATGAAGAACTGTAGTGTACGCTACAACTTTCCTAACATTGAATAACATTTCCTTGTGGAGTTATACTGGATGGGTTTGTAGTGTTATTCTGGATCTTTACCTAGTGTGATAGGTAATAAATCTCTTTATGAAATTATTTTGTCTATGTGATAAATCTCTTTATTTTGCCTATGTGTTGGTAGGTGATTTCAGTGTTACATGTTCTGATAAAATCTTAAGAACTTTTTTAAATGTTTGTTTTCTCTGTCACAATTATACCTCTAACTAATGTGATGTCATTTGCCAAAGCAACTTTATAGGCTAACTAATGACATGGATTCATTATGTATGTAATGAACTTTACGTGTAGAACACGTTCACCCCTATCAGTGTACTTTGAGTTTAACACGAACTCCAGTTGGCACTACTCAAGGTTCTCCTTTTATGGTTCTTTGTTTAACGTAGCCTACATGTTTACAGTAGAGGTGTGGGAACAGTGGTGATCTTGATGTGTGTATTTTTTTGGCAAACGCAAAACTTTGTGTACACCTGTCTTCTATGGTGAGATTCACATTAGGAAATCTACATTGTTCTTCCTGGTAGAGTGGATCTGAATGAATTTTATGCTTGGAGCGTTTCCAAACACACAATTTCAACACTAAAGCTTAATACTAACTACTCGTAGAGGTTAATCTTTCCTCTTCCCATTTCTAAGTACAATATCACAAAAGTCACAACTGTGCAAGTTACTGTCAAGTCAGCTATTAGTCTGAAAAAAGTTACTATTAAGTTAGCAATTTCCAGAAAACTACTATCTGAAGAGTTATTACGTGGTTAGTTGTTGTCAACTTCTATTCGAGAAGAAATTGTTTAGCTAGCTATTTTCAGAACACTACCACCAATGTGTAAGC
>NW_013667555.1:221483-232260 GCF_000517525.1 Limulus polyphemus
CGAGAAGAAATTGTTTAGTTAGCTATTTTCAGAACACTACCACCAATGTGTAAGCTACTATCTGAGGAGTTATTACGTGGTTAGTTGTTGTCAACTAGTATTCGAGAAGAAATTGTTTAGTTAGCTATTTTCAGAACACTACCAATGTGTAAGCTACTATCTGAAGAGTTATTGCTGGTTAGTTGTTGTCAACTAGTATTTGAGAAGAAATTGTTTAGTTAGCTATTTTCAGAACACTACCACCAATGTGTAAGCTACTATCTGAAGAGTTATTGCTGGTTAGTTAACGTTGATAAAGAAATTATATACTATCTTTAGAGTTATAATCCGTTAGTTTCTTTCATGTAAACAAGTATTTAAATTGTTATTATTAACACTGAGGAGTTACTGCGTAGTTAATGACTGTCAGAACCATTTGGAGAGCTGTTGACTAGTTACTGCCGAATAGGCTATTTTATGAAGAGTTTTCGTATGGTTAATTGCTCTCAGATAAACTACAATCTGATTAATTATTGACAGGCAAGTTAAATCCGGAGAGCTATTATCTTGTAAGAGACTATCAGCTACAGTCTCTTGAGGTAAACTACAGTTTAGAGGGTTGTTGTCAGATAAGCTACAAGCTGGTTAACTACTGATAGGCAAGTTAAAATCCGGCGAGCTTATCCTGTAAGAGACTATCAGCTATAGTCTGATGAGGTGAATTACAGTTCAGTGAATTCTTGTCAGGCAAGCTATGATCTGGTGAGATGTTGGCTGTTGAGTTAATGCCAGATAAGCTACAAGCTGGTTAACTACTGATAGGCAAGTTAAAATCCGGCGAGCTTATCCTGTAAGAGACTATCAGCTATAGTCTGATTAGGTAAATTACAGTTCAGTGAATTCTTGTCAGGCAAGCTATGATCTGGTGAGATGTTGGCTGTTGAGTTAATGCCAGATAAGCTACAATGTGGTTAGCTATTGTTGGTTAAGCTATAATGTGGTTAGCTATTGTTAGGTAAGCTACAACCTGGTTAGTCAATGTTACATAAGCTACAGTCCAGTTATTCATTGTTAGGAAAGCCACAGTCTGGCTAGCTATTGGTAGGCAAGCTACAATGTGGTTAGTTATTGTTGGTTAAGTTACAGTGTGGATAATTATTGTTGGTTAAGTTACAGTGTGGATAATTATTGTTGGTTAAGCTACAATATGGTTAGTTATTGTTGGTTAAGCTACAATGTGGTTAGTTATTGTTAGGTACGCTATAATATCTTTAGTTAATGTTAGGTAAGCTACAGTCTGGTTAGTTATTGTTAGGTAAGTTACAATGTGGTTAGTTGTTTTTAGGCAAGCTACAATGTGGTTAGTTGTTTTTAGGCAAGCTACAATGTGGTTAGTTGTTTTTAGGCAAGCTACAATGTGGTTAGTTATTGTTAGGCAAGCTACAATGTGGTTAGTTATTGTTAGGCAAGCTACAATGTGGTTAGTTATTGTTAGGCAAGCTACAATGTGGTTAGTTGTTTTTAGGAAAGCTACAATGTGGTTAGTTGTTTTTAGGCAAGCTACAATGTGGTTAGTTGTTTTTAGGCAAGCTACAATGTGGTTAGTTGTTTTTAGGCAAGCTACAATGTGGTTAGTTATTGTTAGGCAAGTCCCTAAAAACCGTTAAAGTTATACAGAAGATATTATACCAATATATATGATTTCATACATATTTGTCAGAAAACGGTGGAATGTAATAGAGTGTTGTAGATGATGATGTTGTGTTTTTAGACATCAATACTATGAGCGCGAATTATTAATCCTATTCTTCAGCGTTCTTAATTGTATTTCGATTTTTGAAGTCCATAATATTCTATATGTTTCTGGAATATTTAATCACTCAAAAACCTATATGACTAATATACCAAATTGTTGATAAATGGTTAGAAATATAGTGACTATCCATTTTTCAAATTAATTTCTAACTATGACCAGTATTATCTTGCACATATTTCATAATTAAATGTATCACATGTTATTGAATATCCATCATTATATCTATGTGTTGTTTCGTGGTCCAAGTTAAAAACGCAATATGGAAGAGCTTTGCGAGTTGTATCCTCGAAGTCTTATACATATTTCAATCTTTATAACAGGAAAGACGCTGATATTATAGAATGATGTTAAAATTATATTTATCAACTAGAATCTACACGTGATTATTGGCTTTTGAAAAACAAACAAGCAAAGCAATAACTAGAATATAAGAAAATAAATAATGCCATATACATTTATAAAATTAAATTTAGATAAAATGAATTATTAAAAATGGTTTGATAATTTGACATGTTTTGTAAAATGTTTGATAAAACGATCTGGTATTTGATTAAGTGCAGTCACTGAAATTGTTGTATTAAATTCACACACCAAAGTATATAAGATTAAATTAACTTTAAATACATATACCGTGCCCTTTGTTAGATGTCTTATCTAAAAACTGTCGATAAATATGAAACCCATAATAATGGTATTGGCTTACGTTTATATTGTTAACTAGCGTGTAACATACATACATGAAAATTAAAACGACCCGTAAGAAGCTACGACTCAGCAGTGCCTGTATCGGATACAAGTCTCAGATCTGTAACACAAGGCGTTAAGTTATACAAGTCTTAAATTTGAAACATATGACGTTAAGTTATACAAGTCTCAGATTTGAAACGTGTTGTTAAGTTATACAAGTCTAATACTGGGAACATGGTGTAAGTCTCTGACAAATATTCGGTTCGAATTCGAGTGAAATCATATAAATAAAAAAAAAAGATATATATATATATATATATAGTTGGGTATAATTTCAGTTCTTATCATTGGCGGTCCCTTGACATAAATTAAAAATTGTATTTTTTATTATATTCCAACTTCAATGTCTAGATTACAGCTCTTTTTAATCTATATGGGGCGGAAACCATACCAAGGGTCGTTTCCATGGAAATAGGAAGGATAATAATATTTCTTACAATATAGCTGAATAACATAAGAATTCAGTTTCAAAACAAAATAAGTTTTACTTTAACAGACTGTGATGAAGAACCACAACTTCAGTTAAAATGCCTGATAGATATATATGATGGTTTTACTTCAACCAAATATCCTATAGAAGTTGTAAAAACATGCACATAACACAGTGATTAAGAAAATTAAAAACCCTATGGGAAAACAATTACACACAACACATACGTTCTGAGAACATAAACCAAGAGTATAAAATACTCTTCTGCTTCTGAGCATTTCACCTTTTATAGGCCAATAGTTATAGAGGAATCCAAGCAGTCTAAAGCTCAACACAACCATTCTTTTCGAAGGCGATTCGTCTCGTGATAGATACTTCACTTTAAGTAATTTTTAATTATGATACGAAAATGCACAAGAAGATTGTTTGGAGGTACCATTACTACACATTAAACATACATAGCATGACCTCATCGACAACCATATGGTTAAATAAGTGATCGAATCAATGTGTAAATAATGAAAAAAGGCTACATGAGGAATGAAGGTGCACTTTTACAATACCGCTGAGAGCCAAAACGTCGTTACTTAAGCAGTTTCTTTAATAGCAGGAACAGTAGCATACGTCCAGTTATCCCTCGTTAATGCCACTACATGCGTGTGTATATGTATAGCTCTACTTCCTAGAAATGCATCGCAGTAACTGATATTTGTAAGGCGAGAGTCACGCTATAAAAAGGCAGATTCTGTCATTTGCCGAAACGACTGGAGGGGCTCTACGCATGTCTTAACTAACGACGTGGTTTCATCATATTCGTAATTGCTAGTAGCTTTAGCTGTTGACTTCTACGAGCTGATCACGTTCAACCCTATCAGCGTAGTTGCTGTTTTCTCAAGTTGCTTTAATATACTTGAACGACTGGTGAACGAAGCTCAAGAATCAAGCTTGATCCAAATGTAAGTAAAAAAAAGAAAGAAAATTAATGTGTAAAGTTCTGAAATGTATCAGAAAATTCAGCGTACAGGCAACCTGCTAAAAGCTGATGTGTGTTTGAAACTCTAAAAACACTTAATATTATTCAAATGATGTTTATTCGCGAAGGTAACCGATGACGATCGGTTTAATGGCGCCAAAATTATATTTTATCTATATAGTAATATATTGGTGAAGGGTTCTACCATTATCTCTACATGTGTTGAAATTTCTTCTGTTTTCCCAATGTACGATTACCAAATTTTATCTTCATCCCTAATCCTCAAAATAGTTCATAAGGCTCTTTTGCGTGTTTTTTCCCAATCTTAATTCTATAGCCGAATGTCTGTTTTCAAGTTTGACAAATGAATTTTTTTATTACTATGTAAACCCTTTCCTCGACCTAAGTCATGAGTATATATCGCTTTTGCCTGTTGAAGTTGACATGCTTAATGTTCCTTCTCAACTCTAATTCTTCAAAAACACTTAATTAGTTGAAGAAATATATACTCAATATATTATTTCTAAAGTTTGAATGAAACACAAGGGGGACATATCTTTTGGCTATAATTTTCACAGTTAAACCTAAAAAGAAGTTCTTAAGAGTATTTAACCGATGTAGTTATCTTACCTTGACATCTACAGAAGAAAATAGGACTAGTATTTAACAGAAAATACAGGAACCTAATCCATACAGCTGAGTACTTTGCGATTCTGCGAGCCTCAAAGCTTAGGCCTTACTCCACACTGATGCAGGTCGTCGTTCTCCATCTAACCAAGCGGCTAAGCCACTCTCAGTGTTCCGCTCGGCACCAGACTTTAACCCGGAAAAATGAGTACGAGGAATTAGTAGAATTTGCTTATCTTATTTAACCACACATATAACATTTAGTGCACTTCACATATCCACCAACGTAGAAAAATGTATGGTTGTTTTGAAGTTACTAAAGATATTTATAGTAAATTATTTATTAAGCAGTACCAACCACGCTTACCAAAACCGCTTACCAACCACGATTATGAGCGCGAGCGATGTTTAGTCGCATGGTGTAGCATCACGAGTGAGCTCGACAGCCAACAGGCCTTGGTACCAACCGTTCGCCTGGAGCACTCATAAAAAATATTTTCATGTCCCTTACTCCTCCCCCCCACACACTCACCTCTCATGCTCCCCTTTCATCCTTTACGCGTAAAAAAAACAAAAAACTCCTCGCTTGAAATCAGGCTGTACCAAAGTCGCAATAGACAGGGTGGGGTTGTAGAGACAGACAGACACACATCGCAATAAGTGGTGCTAAGCGTAACAAAAACAAAAAAAACACACTAAAAAACAACAAAAAAACTGACGAATGTTGTGGATTCTCGTTTGAAATTTGGATACTGTTGTTTCTAAGGGACATAGAAGGGACACAAGTCAGGTGAGGTGACTGTTTATTGTATTGATTTTGACTGATTTCAAAGTTCAGAAAGTTAAATGTCAAGTATTATCGAACTGTGTGGGAAGACATAACCTCTGACCAATATAGAGGTGGCATCCGTACAGTACGTGTACTGAATGAGAATAAGCAGCGGCTGATTGAGCCCGCCATCTGGTTAACCGGTGAAGAGTGTGTCGCTGAATGTATTTTGTTTTGTCCGTTTTTTATTTACTTGTTTGCAATCTTCCCAGGTAATACATGTCGAAAACTAAGTTCAGGCATATTTGCAGACACAGTATCAACTTATCTTGATATGTTTCTTCCAGCAAACAATCGATGTCGGAAAATGTAAAACAAAACGTTCCTTAAAAATACAAAAAAATCTATATGGGCTCATGAGTTACTGTTCTTTTAGTGGTAGACTTTCTTTAATATAATGTTTTAAACTAATCTCAGTGACTGTGTTTATGATGGACTTTCTTAATTAGAATGTTTTAACTAATCTTAGTGACTATGTGTTTATGATGGACTTTCGTAATTAGAATGTTTTAAACTAATCTCAGTGACTGTGTTTATGATGGACTTTCGTAATTAGAATGTTTTAACTAATCTTAGTGACTATGTGTTTATGATGGACTTTCTTAATTAGAATGTTTTAACTCATCTTAGTGACTGTGTTTATGATGGACTTTCTTAATTAAAATGTTTTAACTAATCCTAGTGACTGTGTTTATGATGGACTTTCTTAATTAAAATGTTTTAACTAATCTTAGTGACTATGTGTTTATGATGGACTTTCTTAATTAGAATGTTTAACTAATCTTAGTGACTATGTGTTTATGATGGACTTTCTTTAATCGAATGTTTTAAATCATCATAGCAATTTTTGTGGTTATGATGGGTTTTATTTAATCACATTTTATGAATAATCTTAGCGACTTTTGTGTTTGTAATGGACTTTATTTAACCGAATATCTTTAATAATCTTAGTGACTTTTGTGTTTGTGATGGACTTTATTTAACCGAATATCTCTAATAATCTTGGTGACACTTATGTTTGTGATAGACTTTATTTAATGGAATGTTTTAAATACTCTTAGCGACTTTTGTGTTAGCAATGGACAATATTCAATCGAATATTTTAAATACTAGTAGTGACTTACGTATTAATGATTGTCTTTGTTTAATCGAATTTTTGAATGATCTTAGTAACTTTGTTTAGTGATGGTCTTAGTGACTTCTTGTTTGTAATATACTTTGTTGAATTGAATATTAACTTTGTGAAAAAATGAATTTTTACTTGATTTGAACAGGTTTCTCCAAGGTTGTTGTAAAGAGTTTGTTTTACTCCTGAAGAACTATAAGTTTAGTTACTTTTGACTGATGTTTGAAACATGCTCTAATTTTTGATGAAATTACTGCTGAATTAACCACATGTCATTCTGCAAGATTTTAAAATTTTCAGTTAATTGCTTTTCAATGGATAATCCCCATGCAGGCAATACAAATACAGGTAATCCATGCTAATGTAGACAATAAAAATAAAGGTAATCCATGCTAATATAGACAATAAAAATAAAGGTAAACCATGCTAATGAAGACAGTATTAATAAAGTCAATCTATACTAATGTAGAAAATATAAATAAAGGTAATTCATGCTAATTTAGACAATATAAATAAAGGTAATCTGTGCTTATGTTGACAATATAAATAAAGGTAAATCATGCTAATTTAGACAATACAAATAAAGGTAAATCATGCTAGTTTAGACAATACAAATAAAGGTAATTCCTGCTGATTTAGACAATACAAATAAAGGTAATTCATGCTAATGTAGACAATACAAATAAAGGTAATCTGTGCTTATGTAGATAATATTAATAAAGGTAGTCCGTGCTAATGTTGACAATATTAACAAAGGCAATCCATGCTAATGTAAACTATAATAGTAAAGGTAATCCGGGCTATTTGTTTCAGTTTTAGTTATTGCAGTGTTTTGTTAAAACGAAGAGGTTAACAAGAACGATTTGTAATTTGATGTTACAGCTTTACGTCGTGATGCTAACTTGATCCATACCGGACAAGTTGACAGTTTTATTGATGCTGCTATTTTTGTATCATGGATATAGGTAGAAAATAAGTCTATCAAGTTTCTCACCTTATTCTTTCTACAAAATGTATTAACTCCACTGACTCTAATTACATAGTCAATAAGTTAGTAGCATATTATAATTATAAAGCAGTGTTTAAACAATCTGATTAAAAATTTAGCTCTGTAGTTTTGAAAAAAAAAAAACCCTCAAAATTGTGTACATTAGATAAGGTGTTGAACGCACCCGATATTGCAACTCAGGACAGTTCTGGTCTGAACATTGAAGCTTGTCGGAGCCTCACTATTCACCTTCCCCTGCCATTGGTTGATCACGTTCACCTCACATCCCTTTGTTCCATAACAAAGCCAAGGGCGTCCTCTAAAGAACTTAAATGTGCCGCATCAAAGACCCCCCTAGCTTTGCTTCGATTAATCTCAATCCCAGGTATATGAGCGCCACTGCTACACTAAGGAATATACATTTACACAGAACTAGGCGCAGTGTACATGTATATCATTTCTTGATGCTACAGTTTGAGGTACATATTGTGTATAATGAATCTTATACTACAAGACACGTGATACATTTATAACCAGAATTTCACGTTAAAAATATTTCTCAGTTATTTCTGTAAGTTCTTGACCCGTCGCTCGTAATCAGCTCCAGGCTAATTTACATATACTAAGCAAGTATACAGTTCTTGTGTCTTAACCTGAATGAGTTTTAGTTTTAATAGAACGAACGGAGACAATCATAGAATTGTTTGTCTCGAGGAAAGGTGTTTTGTATACTATTTACTAACACATCTAAACCAAAATATGTGAATCACAGCGCGCGGGAAAATAGATTTCTTAGTTTTCGATATATAGTTAACTAAACGTCGAATTATACACAAGAGAATTTAGCTGGCGCTGTTTATAAGTGGAAATAAACTAGGCCCTCACATTAAATATTAAAATATAAGTCACATGAAACATTTCAAAGTACATATAACACTACTACAGTATGTGCAACAAAGTATGTAAACCCAGCAGACATAATATATACTTCTACATCATCACACTAGTTGTATATAAACATAATGTACAGATAAAAGGTCAACAGATACACACAGTGTGTAGACACTACAATCACAGGACAGCAGACATAGTGTGTAGACATTAGAGTCACAGGTCAGCACATACACACAGAGTATGTGCACTACAATCACAGGTCAACAAATACATACAGCATGTAGACACTATAATCACAGTTCAGCAGATACACACAGTGTGTAGATACTAAAATCACAGGTCAGCAGATACACATAGTGTGTAGACACTATAATCACAGGACAGCACATACACACAGTGTCTAGACAACAATCACATGTAGTAGATACACATAGTGTGTAGACACTACAATCACAGAACAGCACATACACACAGTGTGTAGACACTATACTCACAGAACAGCACATACACACAGTGTGTAGACTACAATCACAGGTAGCAGATACACATAGTGTGTAGACACTATAATCACAGGACAGCACATACACATAGTGTGTAGACACTGTAATCACAGGTCAGCACATACACACAGTGTGTAAATACTACAGTCACAGGTCAACACATACACTCAACGTGCAGACACTACAATCTGTACAGTCACAGATTAGCAGATATAGTGTGTAAATACTACAGTCACAGGTCAACACATACACACAACGTGCAGACACTACAATCTGTACAGTCACAGATTAGCAGATATAGTGTGTAAATACTACAGTTTCAAAGCAACCTACATGCATAATATTCAGGTACTGCAGTTATTATTGGTGAGGAAATGTATTGGACAAATTTACATTTGTATGTTAGTGTATAAAATAATGTGAAGGCACTGGAATCATGTTTCTAAGTGATCAAACATAATGTACAAACTCTTCAGACATACATCAGCATGTAAACGTATAAACATTATAAGCTTGATAAAAGGTGTGCAAAGTTAGCGTGCAAGGCACCACACAAGTTAGGTTTTAACAAAGTTCATTTATAGACACTACAGTTGTATACTACATAAAAACTATAATTATATAGTATGTGATGTATAAACATTCTAGTCAGATGTAATTGTATAGACTCTTTTCATACGGACTCTGCAACTACATCACAAAGTGAAAAAACAATAACATAATATATAGATAAAGGAGTGAAATCACAAGGAGAACAAACACAATATACAGATAAAGTGATGTCACATCAACAAATAAAGAAGTTAAGTCACAAGGTAAACAAATACAATATACACTACAATCACAGGTCAGCACGTACACACAGTCATGTCACAAGGTGAATGAACAAACTGTACTACAGTCAAATGTCAGTGTATAACTGTAATAATGTCACAAGATAAATGTAGTGTACATCCATTACAGTCTTGGCATAAAGTAAAGACAGGAATGTAGAGAACAAACTGTACTACAGTCAAATGTCAGTGTATAACTGTAATAATGTCACAAGATAAATGTAGTGTACATCCATTACAGTCTTGGCATGAAGTAAAGACAGGAATGTAGAGAACAAACTGTACTACAGTCAAATGTCAGTGTATAATGTCACAAGATAAATGTAGTGTACATCCATTACAGTCTTGGCATAAAGTAAAGACAGGAATGTAGAGAACAAACTGTACTACAGTCAAATGTCAGTGTATAACTGTAATAATGTCACAAGATAAATGTAGTGTACATCCATTACAGTCTTGGCATGATGTAAAAACAGGAATGTAGAGAAGAAATGACATTATTCAAGCATAAAAAGTTATAGTCATGTCATACGGCAAAAACATGATCCACAGGCATTACATCACCATTATTATACAAATATAACATGCAGATGTTACAGTCATGTCATTAGGCAAAATACAATATACAAACACTACATTATTGCTGTTATGTAAACATCCTGTACAGACACTACACCATTAGCACTATATAAATATAATATAGGAATACAAAAGTTTTGCCAAACTGCAAACACTTAAAGTCTTAAAAACACTTAAATCACATATCAGTGTACAAGCCTAATATATACAGACACTTTACTCAGACAGTACATGATTTTCTGGAACTACAATGGTAGACTATGATTTATTGATACCACAGCATCACTTGTTACATAAACACTAAGTAAAGACTCTACCCATATAAATGGTATATATATATATATATATATATTAAATACTTCAATTAGATGGAATAATAAAATATGTAAAAACAATGTAAAAATACACTAGTCAAGCTATAAGATGTACAAAGATCACAGCTAGTTCACAAGATGT
>NW_013667556.1:0-4097 GCF_000517525.1 Limulus polyphemus
TTAAGAATTTCAGTTGACAAGTCGAACTATCTTCTCTATCTTACTAGCGTACTAGTATTCTGTGTATGATTCACTTACATTAGTGGCGCAAGTTATCGTAATTCGTTTGGTCTTCTTTCTTCTGAAGATCCTCTGTTCCTTTTGTCAAAGTGTACCCAGGCTGATTCAATTATTTTAGAACCAGGCTTTGACGGAATAAAATTATCCTTCTTATCTTTTGTTTTTTTACACTGTTAGTTTCACTCTAGCATGTAAACGTTAGGCCTATCACATCTACGATACTTAACTTCACACAGCTATATTCTCTTTTGCTATTATCTGTCTATGGTTGTCTGTCTGCTGCTTCCCGCTCGTCTCATGCTATTTATAGCTTTATTAACTAGTTGTCTGGCCACTTTCGGTATTCTCGACACCAATTAGTTATCAACAAAACATTCTGCAATCGTCTGCTTTTAACTTTTATTATAACCAAACTTTAAAATAATAAAATATTCACTCACAAATATAAATTAATCACTAATATTTAAATCAAACTCTCTTTTATATCATGACATAAACCCCTCTTCCAGATAAAATATTTACAATATTTTTTTTTACAATATACAAAGACTGTTCTTAGTTCATATACAAAGTCTCCTCCAGCATTTGTAATTTCTTGACCATTTGTTGTCTGCGGTCCGTATTTCCTAATCTATGTGTATGCTTACAAAGTAGATTTTGACACTGATGTTCACGTCCTTGTACGTCTCATCTCTACACAGTGTCCTTTGGCATAGTAGGTTCTTATCTTCTAAGACAAAGTCGCTGTCTTCTGGTTCTACATCTATGATGTCCACATCTGCAACACCCATCTCTGTTTCAATAGCCTCACCCGTTAGGTCTTCTTCTCTCCCAAAATACTTCTTCAACAGATTGGCATGGTAGATCTTGGTCTTCCCGTTCACATTCACTTGTTGAGTACTTCCTGTACTTCAAAAGGTCCTTTCCATTGCAGGGTGAGTTTGTTGTGGTCTGTGGGCAGCAGAACTAAGACCTTTTGTCAAACTTTAAAATGTCGATCCTTGGCCTTCTTGTTATAAAAATGCTTCTGACCACCTTGAGCTGCATACAAACTCTGTCGAGCAAGTTGACAGGTTTCCTTCAGTCGGTTTCTGAAGTCTAATACATACTGGTATGTGTTCCTTACTTCTGACTCTTCTTCTCCCGTCCATAGCTCTTTCAATATTTGCATCAGACCTCGTACTGTTCTTCCATACAGTAACTCGAAGGGTGTAAATCCTGTACTTGCTTGTGGGACTTCTCGATAAGCAAATAATAATGCTTGTAAGTACCTGTCCCAGTCATGTGGTATCTCTTGGCACATCTTCTTTAGCATACTATTTAAAACTCCATTGACTCTCTCGCAAAGTCCATTTCTTTTAGGATTGTACGGGGTGGTAAAGAGTTGCTGAGTACTGATGAGTGTGCATACTTCCTGCATCAGTTCTGAAGTAAACTGGGTCCCTCTATCACTCAGGTTTTTCCCGGAAAGCCTACTCTGCAAAATATCTGCAGGAGGGCTTTTGCTACTCTCTCTCTCTGTCTCTATCTTTGTCAATGCCATTGCTTCTGTATAACGTGTCGCATAGTCGACTATTGTTAACACATACCGAAACGCAGAAAATTCCTGCGACTATGGTGATGATATTCGAATCTTTTAAGTACCTAGCGACACCTTTTCTAACTTAGAAAAAAGTGAAAATATTAAACTCACCTTGAATCACAAAATACGCATCTTTTCTATGTTGTAAATAAAACTTACAGGCGTTAGTGGCCCGATCAAGTCCACAGCTATTCTGCTGAACAGCTCTTCTATGAGAGGCATCTCCCCCATTGGCACTTTGGCTACATTCCCTCTAGGTATTGTTCTTTGGCAGATGACACATGACCTGCAGAATTTACTCACATCTCCAATTTCCTACGGCCAATTGAAGTTACTGGTGATTTTGTCTGCCGTTTTCTTTGTTTCTAGGTTTCCTCCCACAATTGATTCAAGAGAGAATTTCATCACTTGAGTCCAGTATTCTGTTGGTACTATGATCTGTTTAACTTCCCCAGTATAACTGCCTTGATAGATTTGGTATAGAACTCCCTTCTGGTCCTCTATTCTATAAATATCTTTCCCCCTCTGTTTTGTGCTCGACTTTCTTCTGGGCATTGTCCCAAAATTTCTGCAGTGAAGGGTCTTTCTTCTGTGCTTCCTTCAGTTCCTGCAAACCTAAATTCGGAATATCGCTTTTGTGACACTTGCAGGGGTTGATGTCTTGTTTGTTCTTCTTTTCTTGAGCTCTGGTGGTGACAGCAGATATTTCATCAATCTTCTTTCTGTCTAGTTCTTCAAAGTTTTTACTACCTGATATGTTTCCTATCACCAAGTCGTGTATTGGTTCCTTGATACACATGGCCTCAAGGCCTCCTACATATTATGGAGTTTCCACCTTTATTTTTGCTGTGGGAAATTTTCTTACTTTCCCATCAATTAGCATACACAAGCGTACCTTGCCTGTCATCTGATCATTGGACACTAAACTGTTTCTCACTGCTGCATTACTGCACCCAGTTTCTCGTAGAACCTTCACTTTCTTGTCCCCAACATAGTCTTCACATATTGGCATATTATGATTTGTTAGCATCTCTAGATATTTGTCACAAGCTCCCATCACTATTGGCATTGTTGATCCATTTGCTAACTCGAGCCGACCATTAGTCGTGCACTGATCAATCACGTTTTCTTGTATTGAATTTGACAAGTAGTCTTGATTCTCTTTCTTCTGGCAGCAGCATCCATAATGCCAGCCACTCTTTTTTTGTTTATTACCAGCACTGTCTTTGTAAACGGTTCCAGCTGTTTTATGTTGAGGTTTCTGCTGTTGTTCGCTGGTAATGGACTTGCACTCTTTTGCAATATGCCCCATTTTATAATAAACATAACATCTCTTTTCCTGTCTGTCTATTAACCTCCTGTCCTTTTGGTAAACTCCTGTTTCTGGTCAGCCATTACTGGTTTCAAATTTATCTGGACATTCTTGGACTTGCCAGTTATACTACCTCCAAGGGTTTCAATATACTGTTCTCCCAGCTTGATCATCTTGTCTACATGTTTTGGTGCTATTTCCTTTAAAAACAGTGACTTGTCAGTTGAACACGTGGTCATGAACTGTTCACGCACTATTAGGCCTGCCAGTCCCTCAAAAGTATTTTCACACATGGCCAGGCCAGTCCATCAGGTGAAATATCGCCGCAGACGTGCCACAAACTGAAATGCAGTTTCTCCAGTCTCGAGTTTGACTCCTCTGAACTTTCGACGAAAACCTTCTTCAGTAAGTTCATATCGTTTCAGTAAAGCTGCTTTTAATTTGTCATAATCCATGGCATCTTCTGACGTCATGCCTGCACATACTTGTAAGCCTTTTCCTGTGAGAAGTGGGCTGAGACAGACTGGCCAATCGCCTTTATCCCAGTTCAGATTTTAGGCGAATCTTTCATATCTCTCCAGGAAAGCAGCAATGTCATCTTTATATTCATCAAATTTGGGCAGCTTGGGTCGGCTAGCCCTTACTCCGTTGTCATTCTTTGGTCCTTCTTCCTTCGGTTGGGTGAGTTTTGCTATCTCAATTTGTGCTCTTATTCTCTCTATTTCTAGTCTCTCCTCTCTCTATTTTTCTTCTTTCTCAATTTATATTATCATTCTTTCTATTTCTAGTTCCCCTTTCTCTCATTTTCTTCTTTTAGTCTTTTTTCTTTCTCTTTCTCAATTTGTAATTTAATTCTCTCTATTTCTAGTTTCTCCTTTCTCTCATTTTCTTCTTTCTTAGTTTGTCTCTTCTGTTGCCTTTCTTCTCTTTCCAGTTCTTGTTGTTGTTTAACAAACTCTCGTAATTCACTGTTTTAACCCAAGTTGAGATACTCTTTCTATCCATTTATCAAAATCTGTTGAAATGGTTATATAGTTATGGTTATATGGTTATATATGGTTATATACTATTTTCGTTACTACTACAGTTGTGCGTATATAGATAGGTGTACTTATTTGATCTGTCGTTCACGTTTTCTTCTAT
>NW_013667556.1:5038-26095 GCF_000517525.1 Limulus polyphemus
CAAGTATTTCCAGTGGTTGTCCCTTCAGCATATACTGCTTTCTGCTCCTCTGTCCAGCCATTTATTTCTGCCAGTAGCTCAAATTGTGCTGTATATGCTTCCCATTGTGCCTTCCCATCGAATTCCTGTGGCTTCCTTGGTACTGGATCACCCCTATTGCTGACATTCATATCTGGGATGTGACTTCTAACAGGACTGTAGATTTTTGCATTAGGGTTTAGCTGCGGGGTCTGGAAGGGGCTTGCCATTGTTTGGGGCTGATTAAGTCGATGGTTAATGTATCCTTCTTGTGTAAAAGACAATAAATCATCTTTAATGTATCTAATTCGCTTTTAAATTGACTAATGTTTTCCATTTGTACTTCTTGAACAAGAAAGAAAACAGGAAGAAAGTATCCAACAGTTGCAGGAAAGTCAGCAGCAACTACAGGAAAGTTAACAACAGTGGCTTGAACTGCGGACAGAGAGAGACGTATTGTTGAGCACTTGAGACGTTCGTTGTGAATTATAGCGTTTGTTATAGCGCGACTGTGGAAATTAAGTGTAATGCAAAGTTGTATTTAGAAAGAATAAACCAGTTTTATTTAAGAAAGGACTTGTATCGCTAAAGTTTCATCGGAAAGAAATTATACGGAAAATTAACTAACGAACGGAGACTTAAGAAATTGGTGTCAGAGAGTGGGACAAAAAAAATGGAAACGAGAAGCGGCCAATCAAACTACAGCTCAGCAGACTTGATGGCAGCAATACAAGAGCAGCAAAAGAAACAAGAAAAACGAGAACATAAACAAGAAGAACGAGAAAAGAAACATGCAGAGTGATTACAGCAGTTGTTGGAGGTAAAAGAAAAGAAACAAGAAGAGAGACAACAGCAGTTGCAAGAAAACCTGCAACAATGGTAGCTCGAACAGCAAAAGAAACAAGAAAAGAAACAAGAAGAACGAGAAAAGAAACAAGGAGAGAGATTACAGCAGTTGTTAGAGGAAAAAGAAAAGAAACAAGAAGAGGGATTACAGCAGTTGTTGGAGGAAAAAGAAAAGAAACAAGAAGTACCAGAAAAGAAACAAGAAGAGAGATTACAGCAGTAGCAACAATTACCCATTGTTGCCGTCACGTCTTGACCGTCTTATATGTACAATAATACCGAAATCTAGTAAACTCCCGAGACTTCAGGAAGGGACGTAAACGTTCTAGAAGTTCATGACGTGTTACTAGCATCACGTGACTTCCGCTGTCGTAACAGTTTACAAATATTAGTAGACCAACCTACTTTCCATGGTTTACAAATATTAGTAGGCCTATTTACTTTTCATACGTATCTAAATGATGAATAAATACATTTTAATCATTACAGGTTATAGTTTTCTTACGTAACGCGCCTCATATCACTTTTTATAGAATTTTAAATAACTTATGTATTATCTTTTAGTTCTAATCTATATAGTTAGCTTACTTTTGATAAGAAGTATTTAACAATTGGCAACATTTATTTCTTCTTAAACAAAAAATTTCAGTTTATTATCTAAAAGAATGAGTTTTAATGTTTTAAATATATCCTAGACTGAGGAATAATAAGATAACAGATGTGGAAAAGATTTGTTTGTTTGTTGAATTTCGCCCATAATTACTCGAGGGCTATCTGCTCTAGCGTTCTTAATTTTGAGACCATAGAATAAAATGGAAACAGCTAGTTAATACCATCCTCCGCCAACGTTTGAGCTACTTTTTTACCGACGAATAGTGGGATCGACCGTCACACTTTAACGACCCTACTGCCGATAGAGCGAGCATGTTCGGTAAAGGGATTCGAATCCGTTGCCCGAAGATTGCCACGGACGTAGAACAATAAAACTATTAATATAATATAATATAATGTTCAGCTTTAAACATGTACGTTGATCAATGGCCATTTGCAGCATCACTGAAGCTGTTTGTGTTACTCAGAAACACAAACAAAGAGAGAAACTATTTTTACAGTCATTTATTATACTATATGAAATTGATGAAAATTGTTAAAAAGTTTTAATATTGTATTTCGGTGCTTTTTTAATTTTTTTGATTTCTGACTTTACACAGTTAAAAACATTTTTGCTGAAATCAATCGTCAGTCTTCACTAAAATCACTACACATGCTTCAACGGTTTCTCGTCCTTTTCAAGAGTTGATCGGCCCCTATTAAAACCATTCTACATGTTTCAATAATTTCCCGTTCTTTTCAGGAGTGGATCGGTCCTCAGTAAAATCACTCTACAGGCTTCAATGGTTTCCCTTCCTCTTCAGAAGTGGATCGGTCCTCAGTAAAATCACTACAGGCTTCAATGGTTTCCCTTCCTCTTCAGAAGTGGATCGGTACTCAGTAAAATCACTCTACAGGCTTCAACGGTTTCCCTTCCTCTTCTGGAGTGGATCGGTCCTCAGTAAAACCAAGTGTTACATGTTTGAACAGGCCTGGTATGGCCTTGTGGTTAGAGCACTTTACTCGCAATCTGCGGGTCGCGGATTCGAAACTATTACCGTAATTGTTCGCCTTTTCAGCCGTGAGGCATTATAAGTGACGGTCAAGTAGCCCAAGAGTTGGCGGTGGGTGGTGTTGTGTAGATAGAATTCGTTGTGCAAATCAATGCACTTTCTCAGTGTTAGGAAACACTCTTCAAAATAGTTATACTCAGTAGCAGAATTACAGCGCACAGAAAAATCACTAGCTTGTGGTAAAATAAAGGAACTTTTTACGAATAGAAACGTCAAAATTAATGATTTTATTCTCTAATATTTAACGCACGAAATGATCGGAAGAGCTCATTAACTCTAATTTGTTTGTTAGTAAGGACAAAACTACATAATGGGCTATCTTTGTTGTGTCCACCGCGAATATCGAAACCTGATTTTGACTTAACTGTAATATATACAGTTTTTCAACACTTAGATATTTTTATACAATGTTGTCTTCACATTGAAATACGTTTGTTTATTGGTTGGATTTCGTACAATGCTACTCAACAGCTATTTGGGCTAACCGTTCCTAATCTTGAACTGATAGACTAGAGAAAATACATTGATGTGCATGATTGAACGCTACATTACCCATGAAATTGATTCGCGTTACGACGGAGAAATCCGTTTGATGAACGCACCCAAAGATCCTCGCAGAATCGTGTAATCAAATAGAGAAAATTAACGCTTTTCGTGCATTTTAGTAAATTAGAATAACTAATACATTGCGACATGACAGACTTTGTGGGATTCGATATGAGAAAGCTCTTGGGTCCAAACAGTATGTCGGGGTTGACAATTTCCTTACGGCCCGACAGAGGACTAGTTAACTCAGTTAACTGTATTTCCTATGTGGTTTAACAAAGAGAACGAAACTGAAAGCAATTAGATTAAAATATCTGCCTGAAGCGAAATGAATTAGTCCAGTAGATTCCATACTTTATGGAGAAATTATCCTGGACCTACTCACCAAGGAAAGCAACAAACTAATTATCCTTTAACGTTGCGTGGATCATTTATCTCCCTGGAAACCTTAGGACAACCAGAATTCATAAAATAGACCAAATTATTTGCCCACCTGAGGAAACTCTAACCACCAATATATTATGCAAATTTACTTATTCGCCTCTTTATTTGATCCCAGTGCGTAGAGAGGGAAGTAATATAACTAGTTAGTTTATTTTCTTAGTACTGTAGAAGACATTGTTATAAGATAAATGTAACGAAATGGTATATATATGCAGCGAAGGAAGTATGACATTATAATCACCGTTATCACTTTGAAAACATTAATTAAAGCATTGGAGGCTTCATAGCAAGATAATACAGGTCGATGATTTGAAATAATAATATATGAAATGTATCAGATTAAACAAGTAATGGATCTCATGTTATGACATTAAACTTCCTTTCATGGTTTAAGTTATCCCATTCGATTCCTTTAGTTTTATGCTGCAGTGCCATCTGGTGTTCTGGATCACAACACGTTGGGTTTAGGGTAATTTATTACACTAGAAGAATAACGTTTGAAACACAAATAAAAGCAATCTTACATACTGGATGAAATATAGCCCTTTGAACAGATTGGGAAAACAATTTCCGGCCTCTAGCTTTTGAATACAATAAAAAACCATCATTTGTGTTTTAAACTGCCTTCGAAGAGGACGCTTTCGGTGCAAAAACTTTTAAAACTACACTTTCTTACTTATTAGGTAGCACTGCACGTATTGATACTTCTTAGTTGAAACAAGAAAAAAGAATTATTTATTGAGGCCCAACAGTGACCTGGTGGTTATCGTGCCCGGCTGTATATCGCAGGTTCAATCAACAATATGCTGCTGAACATAATAATTGTTAGAGTTAATCCCTCTATTCGGTTAAGAGTACGTAATGAATACACGATTTTAGATATGTCAGATTTAAAAAATATATAATGTTATATATATATAAGTTCTTATTTTTGCCAATTGTCGAAATCAATGACTTTTACTTATATTTCTTGATAGTGTAAATATATACTATGTTGTTGTTGGGCTTAGAATTCTTCTACAGTAGGCGTCTGTGACATGTTAGCCATACATTCAACGATGAATCAACAGCACACACTTTACATGTTTTCAAATAATATATATATTCTGAACAAGTTAAACGTATGTACAATAAAGTGTTCACACTATAGAGAATATAAGCTCATTAAACACCATTTATATAGTTCTCTTCTTCTTGTCAAAAGTCCACTTAAGCCTATTTAATTACTTAAGAATTTCAGTTGACAAGTCGAACTATCTTCTCTATATTACTATCGTACTAGTATTCTGTGTATGATTCACTTACAGTTGTGGCTCAAGTTATCGTAATTCGTTTGGTCTTCTTTCTTCTGAAGATCCTCTGTTCCTTTTGTCAAAGTGTACCCAGGCTAATTCAATTACTTTAGAACCAGGCTTTGACAGAACAAAATTATCATTCTTATCTTTTTTTTATATTGTTAGTTTCACTCTAACATATTAAACGTTAGGCTTATGTCAATCGTTAGACCTATCACATCTACGATACTTAACTTCACGCAGTTATATTTTCTTTTGCTATTACCTATTTATGGTTGTCTGTCTGCTGCTTCCCGCTCGTCTCATGCTATTTATAGCTTTATTAACTAGTTGTCTGGCCACTTTCTGTATTCTCGACACCAATTAGTTATCAACAAAACCTTCTACAATCGTCTGCTTTTAACCCTTATTATAACAAAACTTAAGAAAATATTAAGATATTCACTCACAAATATAAATTAATCGCTAATATTTAAACCAAACTTTCTTTTATATCTGAAGAAGTAAAAACTTATATTTGGGAAATATAGAACATTGTTCTATTCTTTTATAGATTGTTTAGGCAGAGTATTCATGATGAGTACCGAAATTGACGGAAACTGTGTGTTGTAAAAAACACGAACGTAGTGGAAAACGTTTCGAAAGTCTTTCGTCTTCAGGTCAGTATGTTCGTCTGTCCGATTCTTGATAGTTATTTTGATTAAGTATCTTTCAGGCCCCGAAGGGATCTGAAAGATAATCAGGAACGGTCAGAAACAACTGTTTCTCTTCACCCCACTTCGTGGCCAAATGATAATGTCTTTCGCGAGAGAAAAAAATAAAATGAAATAGGCTACCAGGGTGATATTATCACCTGATGCAGGTCTAGATTTGTGTAGTGATTGTGATGCATCAAACCGCCTGGAAAAACAGAGAATAAATGTAAGCTTGCCTCGAACTGACAACAATAAGTACGAGCGAAATGAAGATGTTGTTGTCCACGTAGTTGTTGGTGAATCGTGGCACTGTGACTGGCTGAATCGATGAAGTCGTTCGGAAATCGATGACAACACTAGATGAGAGGCTGGACAAAGCACACCAGTTTCGATTTAATAGAAACACACACACATTTCTGGCTATACGGTGTTTAGAATAATTAAGTTGATGACTTTATAGTTTAGAATTACTCTTTCAATTGTATTTTTCTTTTGTGCTTGAGGAGTGATAAAAACTTAAGGTTATTAAAACAAAAACTTAAGATAACTACAACAGTTACTTACTGTTACAAATGAAATGAAGATGACTAATGACGACTGGGTTATTTTTCAGAGCTGGGATGTATAGATGAATAATCTGGCTGTGAGGGAAAACCCTCTTTCACGGCCAGGGTACCGAATAAAACTGCCCGAACCATGTCGGGAAGAAGCTATGGAAGAAAAATATGGCGAAATACTGGTTAACTTTAATTACGTTTTATAAAGGTTAAAATAGGCTGGACGGATGAAAGGTCGAGATTAAGCTAGGAGAACCTTGGTCGTCTTCGGGGTCAGGTTCATCTATGTTAGGGCGAAGGAATAGTTTCTTGCTGATGGGCTTCGGAAGGCTGGTTTTTTCGACGATCGGGTTGATTTACGGAAATCTTCGTCAGGTTGGATTCGTCTGTCTTTTTTTGCGATCCGTGTCTGGGTTTCTATGCTGATTAGCTGTCTGTGGATGTAGAAGTGTCGTACTTAGTGATCTGAGATGTCGGATTTTTGAGTTGATTGTGAGATTTTCTTGAGTATTGTTGTCTGGATGTGCTTGTCGGTGGAGTCGGATGTGGCTTTGTTGGCGGATGGCGGTTCTGTGTGGAGCTTCCTCTATACTTGTGTTTTTTACAACAGGCAGTTGCCGTTTATTTCAGTTTACTCAACATTGTTCTAGTTTTGATACGGAATCTTTATATACTAATATACCCTTGGAAGAAACTTAGTGTTTGTGTTAGTCCTAGTTATAACAACGAGAATCATAATACAATTCCTAAAGATAATGTTAGTAAATTAGTTGAGTAGCCAAACATATTTCTAACTGATCCATTCAGTTTATTATCATGTATATTTGCTAATAAAATCACTGATTAAGCAATTATCAACCATTTGGTACTTTTGGAGACATGCTTGCATCTTTTATTGCTATTTCACTTTTTATTATATAACTTTATGATCATTATCCCTTAATGTTGTCTATTAGAAAAAACAAAAACTTATAATCTTAAGACTAATATAATGAGTTAAATCAAGAAATATGTGATCAAACAGATAAGGTAGTTAAGGTCCTAGGATGGTTCTAATTTGGTTTTGTCATTATGAAAGCCAATGGTTGACAGAGCGTCCTATTGAGTTTAAACCACTTTATTACAGAAAATATGCTACGACACATTCATCGTTTTGAATAGTAAACATAATTGTTTGTTTGTTTGTAATTATGCACAAAGCTACACAATGGGTTATCTGTGCTCTGCCTACCACGGGTATCGAAACCCGGTTTCTAGCGTTGTAAGTCCGCAGACATTCCGCTGTGCCACTGGGGGACAGTAAACATAATAATATTCAATTTACACAACACGTGGAAGATTGTATATTACCATCCTAGATATTTTAATACATGCAATTTTCAAATTGAAGTCCTGTAAAAAGAATTTTATAGGCTTATACTTTGACTACGATATTTCTAGGCCAGGTTTATAAAAATATAATTTAATTAAGATTTCAGCTCATGAAGTATATAAATTTGTTGTAATTTTTCTTTATATCAGAGGAGTTTGAGAATATTAGAATTTATTTCACAAAACATAATTTTCCATTTAAAGTTCTCCAAAAAGTCATTAGAGAACAAAAAAAAAAGCTAAATTCTTCAAGTGTGAAGATATTATGGTGTTCAAACATCTAGAGTTAAGGAACAATTAAAAGAACCAAGAGTTAAATAACATTATATTTTATACCAGAATGTAGGAAGAAATGCGTTTTTTTTCGGTTTAAAGAAAAGATTCCAAAGCTACAAAACTCTAAAATGCATGCTAGTGTCAATGTCCTAGAACTAACAACGCGAAATAACTTTGTGTTAAAGGGAGCTTATCAATAGGTAGGTTAAAACCGGTATTAAGTAGCGTCACTGAATTAGTATTATTAGTGTAAACATCATATCCTTTCCGAGCAGTATTGGTCCCAACCTATTTGATGTGTATGGATCCTTGTGCAACAATGTAACTCAAGCTTAGTCTATTCTGTTCTATTCATTATTTGTAATATTGTGTGAAAATATACTTTGAAGCTTTTCTTGTCGTTCTACTTGAAAGAAATTTTGTTCATCTTTGTAGTTTTTCATTTTTGGATTTTATACGTGAGCCTCGATTCTTCAAAGAACGAGGAACGACGAACACAAATTATTTTAGACGCTAGTTTGTTTTATATCAATTATTCTTGTTTTAAGTTTTGAGTTTTTTGAAATTGAGGTTAAAAACCGTTCTACAAAACGTGCTTAAGAAATGATCAGATTGTTTACTTGTGTCTGTTTAAACGCAAAGCTACACAAAGAGACACATGTTTTATTCGGTCTTACCGATGAGCTACTGGGGGACAAAATTCTTAGTGCGGATTCAAGTAAAAAACTACGTTTACAGTTAATTTTTACCATTTAAGTTACGATCTTGCCTTTCGAATTTTATAAAACAAGCTCTCTCAAAACCGAACCATTTAGAATATATTTCTGTATTGAGGTGAAAAATGTGAAGCAGTGAAAAATAATGTGCGACAACAAGAAATTCATATATTCAAAGGAATACTATTTCTTCTTGAATGCTCACACTTGAAAAACTTGTAAGGAAATTCATATTTCTCAAATACATAAATTTATTTTAATCTGTAAAACTTTGAAGGTTTTGAAACATTATTATCAAAGCAGGTTTTATTTTCCACTTGAATAATTGGGAACAAATCTATAGTTTGTACGTTTAACCATAAATAGATTGAAATAGTGTTGGATGTATGCTTGAAACTGCCACATTTGTAAACCATTAAATTAGATTAGAGAACTGATAACTTAGAAATGAACATAGTTTTTCTCATTAACCGTAGTAACTGAAACTATCGAAACTATGAAACTCTGTGAATAAAATCAAGCAGGTGTGATTGACCAGAAAGCTTTACCTCTTACGTGATGTAATAATATACTAACAAAATGAGAGGTAAAACAAAATTTCTAATGAAAATAAATTCCAACTCTGAGGGACCACAGCAGATTATGTAAGCATGTAAAACACGTGTAACGTCAGTGATAAACGAGGGTTGTGGGTTTTGAGGAAACTTACATTAATGAGCAAGAGGTAATTAATGTTTTCTTTATCTTATCGCTGGTGCGCTCAAGAAAATGAATTTCAAAGACTACAGTTTTTTTATCTCAGATTTCTCCTTTTTTATAGTTTTTGAGTTTTATACATTGATTAAATTGAAGCGAGTTGGGAAACGCCTACTTTAACCTTATTTTTAGATGGATTCCTTGTTTTTTAGCAAGTGTTCATTTTTACACTTCTTTAAACCATTCTTTTAAAAACTTCATATGACTTTTCTCGTTTGATACTGAAACGTAAACAAATTAATATTTAGGATTATATACTATGCTCTCAAGGTCTTTTGATTTTGTTTTATTTGGTGCTGTCAGTTATAGAGTATGGATGTTATATTAGACGGCAGGAATAATCTTGGAAGATGATCTTTGTAAAGTTGCCATTTTACCCGTAGTAACGTCACATCCTGTTGACATCAAGATGGAGCTTCAAGTGCTTGGTGCAATTTTGGTTAAAGCTCCGGCATGTCTGAAAGCACATCAACCATAGGGCTACGATACTTGTTCAATGTGGTTCCAGCATTTCTGAAAATACCATCACTGGACTACGCTACTTGTCCAATAGGATTGCAGCATATCTAAACATGTTTCAACACCAGCGAGCACTTGAAATGAGCTCCAGTAGATGCAACCATCTTCACGAGTTCTCTAGGGGCATAACTTCTTGGTGGTTCAGACATGGCGCAACCATTTTGAGTAATCTCCATTGGACACAATTAACTTGGCCACGATGTACATGTATTCTTCTTTGAAGGGGTCTTTTCCAATGTATTTGATATAAACAGCGAAAAATACATATTTGCAGTCATCTTTTTAGCCTCCCTAGTTCTTCTTCCGCTAAGCCTTCCTTTTCTTACAAGGAATCATCCACTCTGAACGAGCCTGTTCTAGAATGATATTTCAGAACGTTGGAATTTATGTTCTTAAACTAATTCGCTATTATATTGTATGACCCAGAATAAGAGGACTGGAATCAATATTGCTGTAAGCGCTTTCAAGTTTTTGTTGTGTTTTGTTCAACGAATCATGTTATGAGAAAGGGCGTTAATTATTATTTGCAAAATTAGAAACAGTTAAAATTATATACAACTAATTGTTGTACAGAAACATATTACGAGCATATATTTAATAAAATGAATGAAATACAATACGTCACAGATTTGGTTAGATCACTAAAAATAATCAATTAATGAAGTCAAATAGATTTCTTGAGCATTAAAGAAATACATGTTAATGTGTATATAGTGTGATATTTAGACATCCGTCTACTATTATTTCATTCTTTTTCTTGGTTAACACATTTTAGAAAAGTACCACCTACAAACTGAAAACGACAGAAAGTGAATTTATTCTTTAACAAATCAGTAGATGTCGCTAACTGTTCACATACACTCGAAATAAACGAGTAAAGATTCATTTCAAAACACACTGTAGTGTGCCTTGTGACCAAAAAAAACAACAACAACTTGTACGACACACTCTGTGTTATTAACAGAAATGATAGTTTAGCTATTTTCCACCTTCTGTAGCTTCCATTAAGAAATAACTGAGAAATAAAATCTCTAATTTTGATTGAGCTTCTTCCAAAAGTGCGAAAACTTTATTTGATAGGAAAACATATTTAACTTACATGGATTTTTTTTTAAATTTCGTACACTGGCAGATCTTTACAATCTACAGTTATGAGTCTCATTTGGTGTAAATATAAGTTACGTGTGCAAAGTTATTCAACAGCAACTGCTCAACTAGCGAAAATTTTTTGCGCAAGCCTACGCAAAAAGTCACGTGAGCTATCGGCCTAACATTTTTACTACAGCTTCAAATAAGAGTAAAAGTGGATGGTTTTTAATTATTTGTCATTCGGATTAAAGACGGTTGATTTAGAGCAACAAAATTATAAGATGAAAGGACGTGCAGATAAACAAATATTAGTTAGGCCAAGCAAAATAGATTAACAGTTTCTAGCTCAAGTTTTCAAAATAATCATACGGGTGGATGGTTATTATTCATTGTCAACTTTTCAGCCCAAATTTACTAAATTAAAGAACGTTTAGCGTCACGTGATATTAGCTTAAGCAATTAGCATAAATAATGACGCTTGATACGGCTGTACCGATTGTATGGGGGTGATGACAAGAAACGGTTAATTTAAATTCCATGGCGTTAAAATAAAGGAATCTGTTAACATTGTTTTAGAGAGGAAACTACCATCATATATTTTAAAGAATCTGGTTAGTTCTGTAAAGGTCTGTTTCGAATAATAGCGTTACGATTCAAAAACTAATGTTAGTAATTGCAGAGTGCCACTTTTTTATTTGGTGTGGTTTGTTGGTGTGTATTGGCAAAAAGTCATGTTACCTAATCAAAAACACCTTAGGTGTGAAAAAAGGTGTGGCCAAAAAGGATTCAACGTGCGATTTAAAGGAATGAAATCAAAATTGGCGGCCAAACTTGTAGCTACGCTTATAGCATTGATAACAATTTTACAGCAAATGTTCATTCATTAATTAACTAGGCCGCGTATTTATTTTACCCACCATCATGCCCAAAGTTGAACAAAAATTGCTGCCTAGAGTAGTTCAAGAGTTGGTGGTGGGTATCGTTGAGTATTTGCCTTCCCTCCTAACTTATTAGTTTAAGCTTAAGTATAGCTGAAGTAAATAGTCTCGAGAAGCTTTTCGGGAATATACAAAATCAATCAATTAATCCACGCTTATAGTATAATAAATAAACGTAGTATTCCGAAAAGTATTTGATCTCGAAGACTAAGTTCAATTGAGGTCCAGTTCTATCTACACTTTAATCAACTTGTGTTATTGGGTTATACTAGTATCGAAGAATTCCACTCCTCATCAGTAACCCTGAAGACAAGTTAACCAAAAAGGAATAAACTGGATCTATATCACAGTGAAAAGTATCAAACATATTATTGGTGTGAACGTGCTTTATAGTCACTATGAAAAAAACTTATACACTGGATAGGTTCTTTTTATAGTGACTATAAAGCAAATTCGCATCGACAATATGTTTAATGCTTATAGTAATTACATTTTTATTTTACAATATGTTTACAGCAGACAAAAGTTTATTTTACAGTATTGTTTACAGTAATATTCATTTTTGTTTGACTCTATAATTTTAACATCTCCTTTTTACTTTCCCTCATATAAAAAACATAGAATTTTAAAACTTTCTTTAAGTCATTGACTAGTTTTTTTTGTTTATTTCTTTGGATATACAATAGATGAAATAATTCATTATTATCTTAACAATCACTAAACGTATGTCTGAAAGTCCTCTAGAAGTGTTTGTCTAAAACTTCAGAACAGAATACTCGGTTCTCACGGGGTTACAAGTACACTACTAATGGTAATTAGAGAATGGCATGTAGTTTGTGGATTTTATGAAAGATTTTTATAGATTTTATTAAGGAATAACAGCACATACTGTTTTTCTTTTCACAGAGTAGCGGGCCTTGGTTAAAAGGAATCACGCTTAAGAACCAGAGCGTACAGGAAATAACAAATTACAACAGCATAGTTCTAAATGAAGAGAGCAGACCAATAATCATTTGCATCGATCGATCTTGAAGGAGCATGGTACAACCTAATTTAGACGAAGGGAAGAATGTTCTTCCGCTAGGGGATCTCGAAAGAACGAGAGAAATAAGAGTGCTTTGTTCTCAACAGTTTTTGTGGTCAGAAAGTAAGACAAGACAAGAAAAATAGAAATTTTACTGCAATCGTTACGTTCAGCTTCTAATGGTACCCATTTTGAATCCAATCAGGGAAGGACACCCTTTTTAATGGTAATATATTTTATGTTATTTTGAATAAGAATAAACAATTTCAGACTTAATTTATAAAACCAATGTGCCAGTCAGAAAAAAACCCAAAAAAACAAGCAGGTGGCGACTAATTCTATCATGTTTACAATAATATTACTTTGATGTCTGTGTAGCATATTTACTGATATGACATTTTAAACTGGGGAAGTTTATGTGTTTTGGCCTTCTTCAACCAATTAATAAGGAACCATAAGGCTAAAGTAATATCTTGCGATGGACTCCCCACATTTTAAACTGGGGAAGTTTATGTGTTTTGGCCTTCTTCAACCAATTAATAAGGAACCATAAGGCTAAAGTAATATCTTGCGATGGACTCCCCACATTTTAAACTGGGGAAGTTTATGTGTTTTGGCCTTCTTCAACCAATTAATAAGGAACCATAAGGCTAAAGTGATATCTTGCGATGGACTCCCCACTGGGTCCAACGTTAGTTAATATATTTCTTTCGTATCACTGCTCTAAATTCTTAGAAACCTGAACTCACAACATCCTGCCATTAAGTTCACTTGCGAGGTTAAAATAATAACAGTTAACCTTTTTTTTAGACATCCTCATTAACCGCAGCACTAGTGGATTTGGTACATCAAAATACAGAAAAAAAGATGCTTACTGGACTTCTTACACAATTTGATAGGTTACTTACTGGACTTCTTACACAATTTGAGAGGTTACTTACTGGACCTGTGTAAGAAGTCCAGTAAGTAACCTATCAAATTGTGTATGAAGTCCAGTAAGTAACCTCTCAAACTGTGTAAGAAGTCCAGTAAGTAATCTATCAAATTGTGTAAGATTTTGAGAGGTTACTTACTGGACTTCATACACAATTTGAGAGGTTATCCCATTCACACACAAAAGAAATCTGGTAACATGTTTATTAAACAGAGCTTATAACTTGAGTTCTACGTACTTTAATTTACACTCTGAAATTTCGCTCATACAGGATACGCTACACAACGTAACGGCTACACAACATTTATTACAAAAAATTATTAATACTTTTCTAACTAAGAAACTCACTAATCTACCCAGGGTATTAACTGTACCCAAACTTACTATATACTCTTGTCTTCCATACATTGGCAAACAAAGATTAACTATAAAAAAGTCAAATGAAACGCGTAATTCATTGTTACTACCCCCAAGGTGATTTCAGATTAGTTATTAAACCCACATCCCATATACAGGATTTTTTCGGTATTAAAGACATTTTCCCAATTTCTCTCTGTTCTTGGTGTCCTCCAGTGGCACAGCGGTACGTCTGCGGACTTGCAACGCTAGAATCCGGATTTCGATACCTGTGGTAGGCAGAGCACAGATAGCACATTGTGTAGCTTTGTACATAAATTCAAACAAACAAACAAACGATGGAAGAAAATATTATTCACGAAAAGATCCTTTTCTCTGATAATAGTCGTATTTTCTGAAAATTCTTAACATTTACAAGTACAGCTTTTGAAAATTTTCAGAAATTGCCCAGTTTCATAGGATGTTGTTTTCGAAGATTTCGTAAAATCCTCGGGTTTTCACAAGATAAAGTTTTCGAAAATTTTCAGAGATACCTAGTTTTTCATAAGACACAGCCATAGCTTATAGGTCATACATAACCTGGTAACAATACTTTCTTTCCTTGTTTATATTCACATCCAACTTAGTAAACAGCAGAAACACATATGTTATAGTGATCGATAAAAGTTCGTCATTGTAGGCTCATCTAATGTTTACAGAGACATTCCAGATATAGATATCACGGATTTTAGACTCCCCAAAAGTGTTTGTTTTCTCTCTCGAAAACCCACGTACACACAGGCACGCAAACAAATATGTTTACACACATATATACATACATATGTGACTACGTCTAAGTTCGTTACATAAACATGTCTTTGTATTAAACCCATATCCCACATACAGGAATATTTTCGGTATTAAAGACATTTTCCCAATTTCTCTCGGTTCTTGGTGCCTCCCAGTGGCACAGCGGTATGTCTGCGGACTTACAAAGCTAGAATCCGGGTTTCGATACCCGTCTGTCCGCAGAGCACAGATAGCCCATTGTATAGCTCTGTGCTTAACTTCAAACAAGTATCAACTTTGAGTGTGTTATGCAAATAACTTTCTTTGGCAAGTTATCTTTTGCCGTTACTTACCAAGTGTTTCTAACTCAGAAAAAATATAAAGTTTCTTCGAAAGTCACATTTTCCTAGCTTTAAAATAGTTATGCTATTGTTGTCATGCATCGTTCTGTTGAATGATTGATTAAAGATGATTATTTATTTATTCACAATTTGAGATTTATTGTCATATGAAGATTTGGACCCAAAACCATTTTATTTTATTTTTTTGTTAAGGGTACATTTGGTATTTGCTTGACGTTTGTTTAGCATAAAGCTTTACAATGGGCTGGCTATCTGTGTTCTGTCCACTGTGGGTAATGAACTCCGCTGATCTACCGCTGGAACATACCACTAACCCACCGGGATGGGGGAGGGAGTAACAGTAGATTGCTAGAAGAAGCTCAATGTTTGTGTCTAATGATGTATCATTGGTAGAATAAACGTTAGCAATTTTCTAGGCGTGGACAGAAAATGACTCAAAATATTTGTCACTTTTGGCAGCAAACATCTCAGAAGTAAATATATTATAATGAAGTAAAAAAGTAATAAGAAAACCCATAAGAAACTGCTTCACGTGTAAAGCGCGGTTTGGTTTGGTGATTCGGGTGCTCAACTCGCAATCAATGTGTCGCGAGTTAACAAAACAAAAAACACACTTATTAAGCGTTATTCGTATGTAAGCTGAAGAAATGGTGATAAAAATGTTTGGAAAGTCAGATGAATATGTTTGCTTACTTGTGTGGTGATGATAATGATGTCTGAACATTTTCCACATTACCAGGTGAACCTTTTACTATGAATAACCGGATTCCATATACTTAGAATTATGATATAATACGCAATTATCCTTCATTTCAGTAGAATATTTAATATTGAATTTAACAACCAGATTAACGTAGAATTATGATATAATACGCAATTATCCTTCATTTCAGTAGAATATTTAATATTTAATTTAACAACAGATTAACTTAGAATTATGACAGAATACGTAATTATCCTTCATTTCAGCAGAATATTTAATTTAACAACCAGATTAACTTAGAATTATGACAGAATACGTAATTATCCTTCATTTCAGCAGAATATTTAACTTAACAACCAGATTAACTTAGAATTATGATAGAATACGTAATTATCCTTCATTTCAGTAGAATATTTAATATTTAATTTAACAACCAGATTAACTTAGAATTATGATATAATACGTAATTATCCTTCATTTCAGTAGATTATTTAATATTTAATTTAACAACCAGATTAACTTATAATTATGATAGAATATATAATTATCCTTCATTTCGGTAGAATATTTAATATTTAATTTAACAACCAGATTAACTTATAATTATGATAGAATATATAATTATCCTTCATTTCGGTAGAATATTTAATATTTAATTTAACAACCAGATTAACTTAGAATTATGATAGAATATATAATTATCCTTCATTTCGGTAGAATATTTAATTTAAACAGGTTGCGAGTCGAAGCCTTGCCACCCAAGCTGTACAAATATGTAAATAATCTTCGTTAAATCAATGGAAAATTTATCAATGTGCAATGATATGCTATCGCTGAAGATGTATAAACCAAGACACGTTGCTTCACTGTTTATCTAATTGTTGATTAAATTTAAGACCTTAGAATTTTAGAAGTTCAGTTAAAGAAGATTCAGACGCCGATGGTAAACTAGCCAGCAACTATGAAGAATCAGTTAAGGGACAGGAGTTGAGTGCCTTTCACTGTCTGCAGCCAGTTGTGGGAAAGCAGTCACCCGTAATATTTAGATATAAAAAATAATCTTAAATTTGAAATAAACTCCTCTAAATTTCTACAACTGTAAAATCCTCACACTCCAACTGTTTAAATATTATAAGATGATGTTCAATAAGGCAAATCACCCCAACAATTAAACATAAATAACCTTATAGCAGAGTTACCACACACACACACACTATATATATAATCAGCTGTTTGTTTTTAGAACAAAGCCATATTAGGATCCCTGGTGTATCCACCGCGGGATAAACCATAATAATAGAAACACTTTACAGGGTATCCCAAAAATTAGTTCAATTTCACTGTGGCTGTTGACATAGTTTTATCCTGAGGCCGTCAACGCTATTCGGACACTACTACTGCCAATCTGCAGTTAATATTTTAACATGAAGGTTTACTATTGTAATTACACCAGCAATTTGGCAAACCAATAGCAGAAGAGACCGAAAAGAATAAAAACCAATTTTCTATTTAGATGCCTCATCAGAGTCGTTAATAATGGCCGAAATTAGCGGTTTTATGTTGTCCCTAGATGATAATGTATAAGTACTGAAACGAATAATCATGTTCCACACACAACGTTTACTACAAATTTAATAATTTGTTGCGTTAGTGTCTTTATGACTCATTGAGACAAAACGAATGAAAAAAAGACCACATAAACAATTGAGAAGAACAATAAACTTATGGACAGAGACATGGTTTTAATGAAGTATGCAGCAAAGAGGATGTAAGAAGAAACAAGAGGAATCTAAAAGACTAACAATAAAAAAATCTGGACGAAATATCTAGTGAAACAGGAAAAAAAATTAATATATCTTTTTTTCTATTCACAGTTTTTCGATAACTAACGTATTTTCGAATGAGAAAAAGAAAAATCACCAAACCTGCTTTTTCTTTCTTTATATATTATTGGAAAACACGAAACATTCTAGAGCTAAAACTGACACAACTTTCCTCGTGGAGCTAGGTTTTGAGTAAATCGATAAATAGAGTGTGTCAGAGACGTTATAAAAGAGGAGGAAACCAATCCACCGTAATCTATTAATTTTCTATCTCAAAGAGCTTTTCATGAAGACTTGTTCTGTAACCCTGTATACCATTTAAAACAAATAATTTGGTCCGAACAGACGCGTATTAGTGAAAATAAATGTATCGTGTTATATTATGTATAATATCGGTTGTGTTCCTCCCATTTAATAACTGATGAACACCAATCAATTAGAGAGATTATCAATGTCGTTATAATAAAATGGTTTGAAATATGTTTGAAAGAGAACACTTTCGGAGACCCTGCGGAAGTATATCTAGTTTAGAACTATATTTCAAAAGGCCCCAAACTCTAACGCTTCCCAATAGATGATTATTATTCTTCGAACGTAAGCTAGTTTTCTGGGTCTTTTGAAATCTACTTAAATGTTTGGGTGATGTTTTCCGCTAATTCTTTCATCATGGCTTAATCTTTAACTGATAGACTAGGGGGGGGGGAAGGTGATAAGTGAAAACATTTATAAAATGTTTGTTTGCTTTAGAGCAAAGCCACACTGGGCTATATGCCGCGTCCACTGCTAGGAATTATATCTCGAATTTTAGTGTCGTAAGTCCGTAAACTTACCACTGATCCACCGGGGTAAAACATTTATAGAAATACACTAAATTGGACTGTTTATTAACTAACTCGAGCAATTTATATAGATAATTTTAGGAATTGTATAATTTGCCCTGAACTTTGTTGTTTGTTCTCGAACAAAGCCACATTTGGCTATCTGCTGTGTCTTCCGCAGGGAATCAAATCCCGGATGTTAGCATTGTAAGTCCTTATACTTACGGGGGACTTAACCCTATATAAACAATCATTTGAGAAAATTATTCAGTTACATGTATGTTGTTCTACAGTTAAATTAAGAAAATAATATGTTGATTTAATACAGAAAACCTAGATTCAAATTTACTCTAAATTTCTTAGTACAGTAGTTTATATTTTATCATTAAAAGTTTTTACAGTTAAACCCATAAATTTCATTATAGCGACACCTGGAACTATAAAAAAAGACAAAAAATCTTTGTTATTAAAATAAACACCATCTAGTAATAAATTATGTTGTTTTAACTGCTGCAAAAGAACTTCAAAATTAACAAATACGTTGTAATTTTAAACTGGTTTTGACACTGTTGAGAAATCCAACGCCTGAGGCCATTTTGATAACTTTACATTAAACCAGTTGAACTTGTTAATGAGAAATATTGGCTTGGCCGTCCAAAGCTAATCCACGAGTGATTTGAAAAATAGCTATGATAGGAAACTGAATATCTGGCAATAAATACAAAAACCAAGACTACCACATATATGGATCAGTTACAGTCCATAAACTGTTCGTAACTACAGTGTCTTGTATTTTAGAGTAAATATCACGTATGGGGGTTAATCACGAATCTGGTGACCTTTTACACATGCATATATGGCATGAAAAAAACAGTCATGATGTTATATCTAGTTTGGACTTGGTCCACTAGTAATATTTAAGAAAACTATTGAAGTCTTTTCCTATTGCAACATCATGCGCAGTGCTGTCTGTATTGATGGAATTTAATTCCTCAACATGAATCTGAATAAACTGTTTTGGGACGTTTTGAAAAGCCCTTCGTAAAACACAAGGGTCAGAGCTCCAACTGTCAATACATTTGGAGCTATTTTACAAAAGGATTAGTGGTTTCTTTCTCTAAAAGTTGGCGACAAGTGGTTAGAAGAGAGGTCAGACTCTGATTAAAGTCAAATATGAACCCACGCCATATTAAACTGAGATCAGTAGCGGACTGAGAATCTTTCTTTTTCAGGCCGTGCTGTCTCAGTGATGAAACGAATGTACAAAACTACAACTAATTATGCCTTTGATGAACCAGTACGATAGTATTTAATAGATTCGTTAATCCAGATAAACATCACAAGGTTCTTCTTATTTATGTGATTTTTCAAGAAATAAAAGTGTTCAAGTGACAGAAGAATTCTATTATCTATAACTACTAAGAACCATTGAAAATATATATATCTTTTTTTATAGACGTTTTATCTTTAGTGCCCACTCTTAAAATTTCAGTACGGTCAACTTTAGTACAAGCATATTACACAGGAGGGCGTAAATGTTTAAATGAAATTATATTACCTAAATTGTGAATGAAAGTTCAGTAACTGTTTGCAGATTGTTTAATCTAGGCTTCAATTGAAGGATTAGCAGTGTCTTCTTCACCCGTAGCATGGTCTAATTTTCGGCTTTACCGTTTACTTTGAACATACTGGGGGTTCGAACCACATCACATTCACTCTAATGCATGCTGAACAATGCTTGAACTGTTCTTGAACCTAGTGTTCCAATTTAAACGATCTACCAGCCTTCTATCAGTCGACTCTACGTAAGCGCCCCTACCAGTTGGGTAGCGAAATTTACAAATAACACATGAAGGTTGAGAAAACTCGATATGATCTTTAAATTTGAAAAAAAAATGAATTTTTTGTAAAAGTCTGAACACGTATTGAGGATGAACTTGTGGCTAGATTCTAATCAACATTATTCAGCATGCACTAGGTGGATGTAATATGGCCCCCACCCTAGAATCTTCAAAGTAATCGGTAAAGCTGAAAAATAGACCATGCTACGGGTGAAAGAGACGCTTCTTAACTTTCAAATGAAGTCTAGATATAAAAATCAGCAAAAAGCTTCCGAGATTTTACTCAAAATTTAGGTAATCGAATTTTATATAAGCACATTTCCTTTTAAACAAACTTCATCAGAAGGACACACTTTAAAGAAGTGTCTCTGAAGCATTACTTAATATCAATTCCCGTGGGGGTACATCACATATATCCAATTTTGCAGCTACAAACAAAATAAAAAATAATTAAATTGATTTAAATAATTTTGTTTGATTCATTCGAGTTGTAAATTCCATTTTATAACCACATGGGTAATTTTGAAATCGAAAATGTGTTTTGTAAACTAATTATAAAAAATACATCATTTGATTTTTTGTAGTAGAATTTTTATTGCCAGTTTGTTTTTGAATTTCGTGCAAAGTTAGACGAGGGCTATCTACGTTAGCCGACCCTAATTTAGCAGTGTAAGACTAGAGGAAAGGCAGCTAGTCA
>NW_013667556.1:27050-28875 GCF_000517525.1 Limulus polyphemus
GGACGGGGATTCGAACCCGCGACCCTCAGATTGCGAGTCGAGCGCCTTATCCACCTGGCTATGCCGGGCCTTTATTGCCAGTTCAATTCAGAGTAATATAGGTGGACTTAGTATAGGTCGGAAACGTAAAATCGAAACGTTTCAACTACTAACTATAAGATATCAGTTGTTTACATGATTAGTAAATAGTCAAGCCTATACGAACAATTGAGTTTAATTTCTAATTTCTATTTTTATATGTATTTTTGCTATCATTATAATCATTTTCGGGAATCCTTTGATGACCAAGGAAGATTAGAACAGCCATTGGTTAAGATATAAACTAATGAACGATTGTATATAATAACATCTAATTGGTGATTAGATGTAATTGTATAGGCTAGTAACCACAACCCTCGAACTTCTAAGATCATGTGTTTTTGAGACCATATCAACTCCTGTTGGCTCTACTAGTACCAATGTATGTTTTTTTTTAGAATGTACGCTCAAGGTCACGCATAGATAGACGAGAGGAAAAGCAGCTAGTCAACAGCATTCTCCGCCAACTCTAGGGCTACTATTATCTGATCGAATAAGTGCGTTTTTGTGGCAACAGATCGTGAATCACGCCCGGTCATCGCAATAATGAAGACTAAATGTGAACTTTTTGCCCGTGGCAACTATATTTGTTACTCATTTTTTAAAAACAAATTTTTTACTGGTCAGAAAAGAAAGTTACCCACAATAGCTCAAGAGTAAGCTTGAGGGTTCATAACGCTAACATTAAGGGTTCGATCCACGCAGATGGCATAGAAAGGGCAGCCTACAGGCGAATAAATACAGTAAAGTAGCACAACTTTAAAATAATTATAAAAACTGAAGTCAATAATAATTTATCTTTGATATAACTCTAACATAAACATTTTAGAAAGTACTACTGATTCCATGGCTACATGTAGAGGTTACCAAGTACTACTGATTCGATGGCTACATGTAGAGGTTACCAAGTACTACTGATTCCATGGCTACATGTAGAGGTTATCAAGTACTACTGATTCCATGGCTACATGTAGAGGTTATCAAGTACTACTGATTCCATGGCTACATGTAGAGGTTACCAAGTACTACTGATTCGATGGCTAGATGTAGAGGTTACCAAGTACTACTGATTCCATGGCTACATGTAGAGGTTATCAAGTACTACTGATTCCATGGCTAGATGTAGAGGTTACCAAGTACTACTGATTCGATGGCTAGATATAGAGGTTACCAAGTACTACTGATTCGATGGCTACATGTAGAGGTTACCAAGTACTACTGATTCGATGGCTACATGTAGAGGTTACCAAGTACTACTGATTCCATGGCTAGATGTAGAGGTTACCAAGTACTACTGATTCCATGGCAAGATGTAGAGGTTACCAAGTACTACTGATTCGATGGCTAGATGTAGAGGTTACCAAGTACTACTGATTCCATGGCTACATGTAGAGGTTACCAAGTACTACTGATTCGATGGCTACATATAGAGGTTACCAAGTACTACTGATTCCGATGGCTACATGTAGAGGTTACTAAGAACTACTGATTCCATGGTTACATGTAGAAGGTTATCAAGTACTACTGATTCGATGGCTACATGTAGAGGTTACCAAGTACTACTGATTCGATGGCTACATGTAGAGGTTAACAAGTACTACTGATTCCATGGTTACATGTAGAAGTTACCAAGTACTACTAATTCGATGGCTACATGTAGAGGTTAACAAGTACTACTGATTCCATGGTTACATGTAGAAGTTACCAAGTACTACTAATTCGATGGCTACATGTAGAGGTTAACAAG
>NW_013667556.1:29781-41447 GCF_000517525.1 Limulus polyphemus
TGGTAACAAATTGTTTTTTTTTTGTCTGTAGATGTAAGCTTGTATCTGTTACTTAAAAGTGCATATATTGTTCACTTGTGTATCTATTTTTCAATTTTTATGAACTTATTTCTCATTATTTAGATACATTAAAATCCGCATTTTTCCTTTTAAAGATTGATCGACATGTCCTTTGTTCTCTAACATAGTTTATCCCATGGAAACAGAAGTTAAATAAATGCAATTGGAACATAACAACGGTTTGAAACGCTTGTTTTTGTATCTATAAATAGAATGCTTTGAAATCTTTCTAAAATCTTCATCATCTTACATGTCAGCATCATCTATCTCGCTGCCCTGAGATTCATATAACCTCTCTTTTTACACCATATGCATTGCTTTCCATCTTTTTTTTATGAACATTTCCTTTCATCCATAATGCAGATCATTTCACCAGCTGTTCCTGAGGCTTGTTTAGAATTCATAGACATTGAACTTCCATTTGTATTCTTTCATCACTTGTATCTATTTGGATCTTTAAATCATATTACAGCCTTAGTTAGTAGGATGTGTGTGTTTGTTTATGGCAAAGCCACATTGGGCTATCTACTGTACCACCGACGGGAATCGAACCCATGACTTTAGCATTGTAAATCTGTAGACTTACCGCCTCCCTCCACCGGGTGACAACTTAGAAGAACGGGTCTTTCTGTCCTCCAAAGGTTACCAAGTACTACTGATTCCGATGGCTACATGTAGAGGTTACCAAGTACTACTGATTCGATGGCTACATGTAGAGGTTACCAAGTACTACTGATTCGATGGCTACATGTAGAGGTTACCAAGTACTACTGATTCGATGGCTACATGGAGATGTTACCAAGTACTACTGATTCGATGGCTACATGTAGAGGTTACCAAGTACTACTGATTCCATGGCTACATGTAGAAGTTACCAAGTACTACTGATTCCATGGCTACATGTAGAAGTTACTAAGTACTACTAATTCGATGGCTACATGTAGAGGTTACCAAGTACTACTGATTCCATAAAGAGGTTACCAAGTACTACTGATTCCATGGCTACATGTAGAGGTTACCAAGAAAGTATCTTTGCACTGACATTACTCACATAACAGTACTTTGTTGGTATTTCTCATTAAACCTTGAACATTGGAACATTTTATAATTAGTTTAATAATTGAATCACACATGGAGTAACATGGAGTTAATCCATATCACGAAAAATTTCCGGTATAGAAATCTCGAGCGTGTTTCACAAAATGTACATTTCACAATGGTTGGTGGAAGAAACGTTTTTCATCGATGTGATTGTAAAGAGAAATGTCGTATATACTATCGTGACGGGTATGTATTCGTATTGAAGAGGATATCTGTACTTCAGTGACTCTTAGCTTAGACCAACGGCTGCAGGAGAAAGCAACTGAGTTTGTGTGAATTCAGAGAAAAAGAATGACTTGTTTTCGATTGAATTTCTGTTACGACATTGGACGTACAACTGATTGACCTAGAAAAAATAAAATTGAAATAAATATTACGTTAGTTTTGATTATCTTTATGGCAAATTTAATTAATAAAAACTAAATTCATTGATAGGTAAAAAGCAAAAGTGTTCGGATTTGATTAAAAATGAAATATGGTGTTTATGTATAAAAATTCAGTTTACTGAGTATTATTTACTTGTTTTATAAACTTGGGCTCATATGAAAGGTTTTCGCGTATTAAGAATAGGAATTTCATTCAAAACTACTCTAGAGATATCTGCACTAGTCGTCCGTAATTCAGAAGTGACAAACTAGAGGGAATACAGTTAGTCAACACTACCCACCGCTAACGAAAAGTAGGATTGAACGTCACATTATAACGCCTTACAGCTAAAATAGTGAGGATTTTCGGTGACAGAATTCGAGCCCTCAACCAGCAGTTTGCGAATAGAATAATACCTAAATATACTTCTACTGATTCTGATGTAGAATGTTCGCCCAAAGCTGCACACGGGCAATATCTGAATAGGTGCTGCTGATTTAGTACACTAAAGGAAAGGCAGCTAGTCAATAACACTCAAAGTAAGTTTTGTGCTATTCTTGTCTGACCGAATAGTATGACCATCATTCTTACAGAACAGCCACGATCCCAAAAGCAGAAAATGGCCTTTTATTTGGCGCAACGGGTCGCAAACCTTAAATCCTCAGATTCACAGTCCAAGTAGGTCTTTTGATGAGCTAAATGATTTGCTAAAAACATTTGAATATTTTTTTTTGCTGATCATAATATTCAGTAATCAGAAAATGTTATTTAAATATTAAATTCTTTAAATTAGTTTGGAGATTTTGAAAAAAAAAAAAAAGAAGAGAGTCATTTAAGAAATTACTAAAATATTAAACATAATAATACACACTTATCTTATATTCACTTATCTAATATACAAGTATATTTTTCCTGGTTATAAGGATTCAACTGATAAATCCATTCATGGAATAGTTTGAGAACAAACTGCATTATTTTTATTTTCGATATTTTGTGAAATAATCAAACAGTATGGTCGTTGAACCAGAAAAAAAAATGATACCACAGTGTATTTGGTATCTTTAGAACCGAAATATAATAATCAGAACGAAAACGGTATCATAGTATATTTGGTATCTTTAGAACCGAAATATTCTAACCAGAAAGAAAATGGTACCATGGTATATTTGGTAGCGTTATAATCAAACGTTTATCTTATAACTTCAAAGTCCGAAAAAATCCAATTTATTAAATTTTAATCCAGTGAAACACAGAATTGGTTTTCGTTCTGATCAAGGATTTGAATCATGGATCTTGTTGAATCTTCAAAATTAATTTAAAACTTATTGGAAGAACAACAACTTAGGTTTTGCAACTTTCCACAAAAAGAAATGATAGTGCAGCTGCTAATTAAAAAGAAATGTAGAAGTTTTGTTTGATTTGGTTAGTGTTAAGAACAAAGTTACACAATTTACTATCTCTGTTCTACCCAACACGGGTATCAAACTCCGAATTTTAACGTCGTAAACCTACCACTGAGCCACCGCCTAACAATTGTAGAAGAAAAAAGTCACTCATCAGGAATCAGTTTTTAAGGATGGTATTGGCCTTTCATAGTCTGCTTTTTAGTGGAAATAACTCAAAAGAGGGATGGTTTATGGAAATACAGAGGATTCTTACGTCCTTGTTGAATCAGTTGATTGGACTCATTTTGAAAACTAGTTAACTTTCCGGGCCACCCCTCCTCCCTTTTTTTTGTGGAAACCATCAATATTGTCAAAGCCTAACATAACCAGAGATAATTTCTCGAAACGAACAGACAGCAAAGTCATAGCCAGTATAAACCAGACTTAAAAGTTGTAAGCGATCCTTTAATGGTTGAAATGAGAATTTCAATAATGCAAGAAACTTAACTTCTATACGTGAAATCTATTTTAAAACTTAATACTTTGCATGTTGTTTAAAGGCTATGGAAAAAGTTATGCACTGGCTGCGTGTATGTTAAGTATTCACTTAGATAAGATAAAAAATATCTTTATATCGAATACATTTTTGTAACATAGGCTATTCAGTGACAAAATATGGCGAACATACAGTGAACAAAAAATCCTTTAAGTCACCATATATCAACCAGAATTAAATGTTTACGAAGAAGATATAATAGTTTATCAGCATGCCCCTTTCCATCTTCTTTTCATGAATCTACCTCCCAGATCTTCAAGATCTATAAATTGATAAAGCAGATTTTAGAGTTGTTGGATATTATCCTCACAATTTTTTTAATCTTCATTTCTAAAAATCTACCTTTCAAATCTTGAAGGCCTCATGTGCAATAGAGTTGATTAGGCATTTGCATATGAAGTTTTCTTTCAAAGCAGATTTTCGATTTATTATAATAATCAAAATTTCTGTTATAGCAGTGTTAAAAACAGCTTGATATAGCATTTTTTTTCATGTCTTACCCTTCATCTACGCACTAAAAGTGTTCTGCAACAGTGTTATATATTAAAGCTCAAATGGATGTTTACTAGCAACTGTCTATTCCAAATACTTATGTTGTTATTCTATTAGTAGCTGTTAACTCCAACTATTTGTATTGTTATTTTATTAGTAGTTCTCTACTCCAACAACTATTGTTGCTATTATTCTGATAACTGTCGACTACAACTACATTTATTTTTATTTTACTGGTGGCTCTTTACTCCAAAAAATGTTATTATGCTGGTAACCGTCTATTCCAACTACTGTTATTGTTATTATAGTGGTAACTATGTACTCCAACTAGTTTTATTGTTATTATACTGGTAGCTGTCTACTCCAACTACTTTTATTGTTATTTTACTGATAACTGTCTGCTCCAACAATTTTTATTTTTATAATTTCTTTACAGGCACACTGTTCTACTATATTAAGGGCAAAAAAATCACAATAACCGACGTATTTTGCACACTGAAATGTAAAATCTTTATTATTAGTTAGAGTAGACTAGTTTCGATAACACAGTTACCATCATTACTGTAGATACCAACCTTAATAATGGTAACTATGTTACCGAAACTAGTCGGCTCTAATGTCCATTTTTGTATTTTTTTACTCTTAACTTTTATTGTTATTTTACTTCTACTATTATTTTACTGGTAAATGTCTACTCCAACCACTTTTATTGTTTGAAGCAACTATTTGCGGATCAAATAAATGGATGCTGTTTGGCCTACCTATAAATTTCCTGGTAAATAAGAGCTTTAGAGGTTTTGTTGATTTATTAAGGAGTTATATAAAAATTGGGATTTGTGCGTTTTTTGTTATTTCACAAATTATATGTCATTAAAAAACGGGCTTGTAAATAACAGAAAAAATAAATGACAATATAACTATGCTTAACTGTTTCATTTGCTCATGAAACAACAGTTTTGTATGTTTTTATCTGTTTAAATTGTAACGGGCGAAACGTGAAGACAGCATGACATAAAAAGCTGGAACATTCACTCATAAAAACTAAATTAAATCAAATAGATTGAAGTCTTATGTTACGAAACGCATTTGTTCTGCTTGAAACATTTCAAAGAGTTTCGATGATATGAAGGGAGAGAATTGGACGTTTGCTAATTTATGCATTTCTTTGTTTATTACAATTGTTGGAATTGTGCAGGAAGCAAAAATGTACTAAATGTTAAAAGACGAAAGAAGTAACTGATCTTAATGAATTACTTCTGCCACAAATAAAGAAAAGGGTTAGATAAAAAGATATAAGAGCAAATTAAACATATTAATTTGACAGAAAGAATTTAATTTCCGTTCAGTATTTTTCCTCTTGAAGTCTTATACAAAAAAAAAATAAATAAACTTTGTCTTATCCAAAAAAGCAAACTGTACTCTCTAATTCTGCAATATTCGTAACTTACCTCTTGTAAGGAGTTTCTGACATATTTTTTGATAATAGTTTGACTTCAGATTAATCTCGGCATTTTCGTGTTGATGAAAAAGTTAAAAAAGACAAAACATAATTTTACTTCGTATAATATTTTAGTAGCACTGAAAATATTAAAGAAATCCACATTCTTTCTGCTATCTTTAACTTATAGAATGTATAAAATATTATACGACGAACGAGAAGACTAAAGATCGAGGCTTTTCAGGACTAAAGTCTCTTAAAGGCCCCTGAATATTTCATCTATAACGTAAGACTTCTCGGTTGCGAGAAGATCCGCTATTGTGTGATATAGATAACTTTGTGGACTGTTTGATGATGAATGGATACTGGGAAAGAAAGTTTAACATAAATTTGCTTATCAATATATTATTCTTGTGTCTCTCCCCTTTGGCTAAACCCTTCTTGCTCAAAGTTATTTTCTAAAGACTTTTAGAGGCTATAGGCGTTTAGACCACTTAATCTATTTCAGTAACCACTTAACGGAGAGCTTGAAGATGCACGTCTCGGCTGAACGCTCGTTGATAAATGTAATTATTTTACTGTTGGTTGGTTCCAAGCCTGTAAGACACTTAAACATGATACTATCTATCAAAAGGCAGTATATATATTGTTAAGACCCATATAAGTTCTTAAAGCCTGATCGTAATATTATCGAAGCACTAATGAATTAATCTACCGGTGACATTCTTGAAATTTTTCACCATTACCTTTGTCGAGAAGGTGTTTGAACCGTGAACGTGGTGCCCACATAGCCAGTTAAGATGTTTTAGACCGTTAGAAGTGTGCATAACCAAACTAACAAGGAATTAAACTCAAAATAGTCCATTAATTTTACGTCTTCTGAATTTTCTTGAAGAAAGTATTATATGATTTCATCAGAATTTCTCCTCTGATATGTAAATACAAGTATAATGAATCCCTTTATTCACACTAGAGATCTCTAGATGGTTGGTGAAATTAGCACTTTGTCTCCAATATAAATAGAGGTCGAAAAGTTGGTTGGTTAATCGCTAAGCATAAAGCTACATAATTGACTATTTGTGCTCTGCCCATCACGGGTATCGAAAGCTGATTTTCAGCGATATAAGCCTTTAGACTTATAGATTAACCACTGGAGGACAGATTGAAAAAAAAGTAGAAGAAAGCACATTTCACTTATAGTGACGTTTCAAGTTGACATGTAACAGATGCCTTACGTTTTACGACTTTCGTCAGTAACGATATCACTTATATGATTATAAATACTTGAATGCATTCCAATAATTTGGTTGGTTTTGCCAGGAATGAGGAACGAAATGGTTGTTTATAAAGAACAACGATTTTAACCATTACATTGACTTTCGCTATTGCTCCCCTGCGGGTCAGTGATAAAATTACGGACTTTAAAATTTAAAATACGGTATTTGATTTCTTGCGTTGGACAGAGTGCAGATAGTCCATTGTGTAACTTTGCACGACGAAAACAACAACAACAACGGCTTTCGTAAATATTTCCGCTGTCTCAGTGGTAAGTTCGAGGGCATATAACGCTAGAAATCGGGGTTTCCATCCAAGCGGCGGACGCGCCACAGATAGCTTATTGTGTAACTTTGCACGACGAAAACAACAACAACAACAAGGGCTTTCGTAACTATTTCCGCTGTCTCAGTGATAAGTTCGAGGGCATATAACGCTAGAAATCGGGGTTTCCATCCAAGCGACGGACGCGCCACAGATAGACTATTGTGCAAATGAATATCCCCCGATAATAGATTTTAATGTAACATGAGAAACTAACTCTATGTGAGTGTTGTATTAAGAGTTGTTAATTAAAGTGAACGGGAGTAACACAGTGTTTAACGTGCCGGACTATGGATCTTACGAGTCTCGTTACCACTGTGGGTGCGTTATAAGTGTGACGGTCAAATCCAACTAATTTATCACTCAGTAAAAAATAAAATATGTGGATCGCTAGCCTAATAACTCCCAATAGCTCAGCAGAAAGTATGAAGGTTTATAACGCTAAAAACCGAGTGTCGGTACCGTGGTGGGCACAGTTCAATAGTCCATTGAGTGATTTTGTATTTAACAAGAAGCCCACAAACAAACAAAACACAAATAATAATAAGTTTAAAACATGGCATTCCTATTTAGCTAAAATATTATTTAATTTTGAAATGACATCTATAATATTCTAATGAGATTAATCCCTTTAATTTAATAAATCAACATGCGTTTTTCCCGAAATTTCTCTAATCGATTATTTAATACCGTAAAAAACATACAAACCGTTGGAATATGAGCAATCCTAACGTAAACCAGTATGTGAATGCTAAGTCCTTGTCCCCCGAGTATCAACTTATAAGTACATGGACAATTACTCAATCACCAGTGTAATCGGTGATGTAATCGACCTATCCACTCATAACAGTGTATAATTCCTAATATAATTCCATGTAGTGGATGGCGTGAGTCCTTTCACTCATAACAGTGTATAATTCCTAATATAATTCCATGTAGTGATGGCGTGAGTCCTCCACTATAACAGTGTATAATTCCTAATATAATTCCATGTAGTGAATGGCGTGAGTCCTTGAAGAGGATCATGTATGGCGTTGTTACTTTACAAGGATTTTGAAATTTAGAGACGACATGTGAAGCCTCATCATATTCTCCATAATAAAGCCACCCTTATATGTGTATAGAATGGGTCAAAAGTTAATATACAGTTGGTACATTAACTGACGACACATGAAGCCTCATATCCTTCACAAAACTGTAATCCTTATATGTGTATAGATTGTTTCAAAAGTGGGTATACAGTTGGTAAGTTAGTGACGCCATATGAAGCTTCATATCCTCCAAAAAAATCACCTTTATAGGTGTATAGAATGGGTCAAACGTTATTATACACTTGAAAACAATTTAGTTGTTCGTTTGGAGAAATAGAAATTAAACTATATTCTAAATGAAAAGGCTGTATAGTCATTCCGTAAATATAAGGAAAATACCGTTTCTAGGTCCACCATTTTTCATATTGCACTTCATCTTATGTCGATTTAAAAAAAAAAACTGTTTATTCAAACTAAACTCTTTTCAACTAGATTCTTTGAAATAAAAAAGTGTTTTATTTCTTTTCTGGTACAAAGTGCTTTAAAACAATCCAGACTGCAGTTTATTTAACCAAAGGAAACATAATCAGTTTTCAAAAACAATATGCTTAAAGTTCAGTGAAAGTTCCGTCTATTAACTAGTGGGTGAGAACTGATGTCTCCATAAGGTTATTCAAACTATTACTTTAATCTGAAGACATCATGATAATTTATAGGTTATCAGATGGTAAGCTTTCCAAGATTTACATAAAATATTTCTTCAGTTGAAAGTGTCATGAAACGAATAAGGTTATCTAATGGTACAGGACCTTAAGATGTTTATAAGCTCTTTCTCCAGGGTTACATTTAAGATGTCATGGAATGTGGATGTAACATCGTGAAGCTAAGAAACAGTACGTAGGTTCGTATAAAGATGCAACATACATCTTCAACTTAAAAAAGAATTGTATAATTTTAGTGTACAAAACATGAAAAACAGAAAGAAATTATTATTTTTTCATGAACATAGTTATTTTTTTCTCGATGCCAGCAGCAACCAGTGATGTTCTCCCAAAGATTGTTTTTGGTCGTAAATATTTTGTAATTTCTTTAAAAAAAATCCGAGTCGTATAAATTCTCACGGGAAATTATTTACTTTTTCAAAATGAAATTACGTTTTCTAGGTAAATTTAATCTTTAGCCGCACTTTCCTTGGAGAGATTCCTTTTATTTTCTTTTACATTTAGTGTTTTCAAGGCATCAGCCGGATCCTGCTGTTGGAGCACGCACTGGAAGCGTTCTCGCGAGAGAAGAAACTGACAAAAGAACATCACTCCAATGCTTCATAAGTGAGTCCCATCATTGACAACAACTTTTATTCTTCTCTTGCTTTTATGACACGAATAAATCATGGAGCAGGAAGAGGTAAGAGCACTATTCTTCAAAACTAGGATGGAGATACCGTGTTTTATATTAAACATTAGTTAGTAGCACATGCTTCAGAGGCTGAATAATGTTACACTACTTAAAAGTTATTAAGATCAAAGCCACTCGTGAGACTTTTTGAGTAAAGATACTCTCGATGTAAGAACAAAAGATAAAACAGAACACACTTTGCTTAAAACGTTTTTTAAATGAAATTAAAAGTATATTACGAACATCAAAAAGGCAATGTTCTAAAAAGTAGATTAGAAAAGAAGAGGTCAAACAGTTCAGCATATTTTACATTGTGTTAGACTCGTAAACTTGAAACTTTATTCGTAGTCTTATTAAAATATAACTTTTGACAGGCTATTGAAATGATCTTTACTGATAATGCAGTATTTACCGTTTGTTACCGACTAATATTTAAAGAAACACAAAAATAGTTTTTTTGTCAAATTTCTGAAACGTTCTTTATTCAGACATGATGACGTCCTTAAATATGACGATTTAAACAGTTCTTAGGTGTGCGGCTTTTGTTTAATGTTTATATGTTTTAAATGTCGTTGAATGTTTATTTTTAATTGTTGAAGATATTTTAAAATATTCCAATCAGAAAAAAGTGACATTGAAGAACAGAAAGTGAAAATTTTATATTTTGATATTCGTTTTTTTACCATAAAAACAATGATGTACATTAAGATGTAAAATTTCTTCGATACGAGTGGACAGTTTACTATGATTTTTACTATATTATTCGATACGAGTGGACAGTTCCCTAGGATTTTTACTATATTCTTCGATAAGAGTGAACAGTTTACTATGATTTTACTATATTATTCGATACGAGTAGACAGTTCCCTAGGATTTTTACTATATTCTTCGATAAGAGTGAACAGTTTACTATGATTTTACTATATTATTCGATACGAGTGGACAGTTCACTAGGATTTTTACTATATTCTTTGATACGAGCGGACAGTTCACTAGGATTTTTACTATATTCTTCGATACGAGTGAACAGTTCACTAGGATTTTTACTGTATTATTCGATACGAGTGAACAGTTCACTAGGATTTTTACTATATTCTTCGATACGAGTGGACAGTTCACTAGGATTTTTACTATATTATTCGATACGAGTGGGCAGTTCCCTAGGATTTTTACTATATTCTTCGATACGAGTGAACAGTTTACTATGATTTTACTATATTATTCGATACGAGTGGACAGTTTTCTAAGATTTTTACTGTATTATTCGATATGAGTGAACAGTTTACTATGATTTTACTAAGCTATTTACTAGATCGATATTATATATAATCGTTTACATCGTAATTTCATTATATCAGTCCCATTAAACATAGGTTTCATTAGATTACAGTTACCTTAAAATTTTCGAATAACGCTTGTGAAGAGAATTGAATATTAAGAAAACTGTTCTAGTAACGGAGAAATTTGTGCCATTAACTTAAACATAATATCGGTTACATATTTACATGTAATAACTAAAAATAATGCTAATGATTATATACTTTATCTAAACCATAAAATATTAAGCAAACACTTGCGTATGATAAATTCAAATTATAATAGCCATTCTTTGTTGACAATAAGTAGTAGAGAGAAGTATATGAGAAACGTGAGGTTTACTTGTGCTCAGAGGTTAATGTTTTTCCCTCTTACACAACATGAAAAATTTTCCTCCATGACAGGGAAATATTTTTCTTAATATAAAATGATGTACAAACTTGAAGACAATGAAATCTATTTGTGAGAGCAAAATAAGTCATGAATATAATTTTGTAGTTCATGTTTAATAATATCTTCAGAGTAATACCAGAGGGAAAAGTTAAGCAGGTCTAACACAGTGAAACTTGTCAACTGTAGAGTCGTTTATGTAAATTTCTCAGGAGCAGGAATGGAGATCACGTACGCATATCACATCATTGGCAGTCTAAATAAACGATACAGTTTCATTAAAATCATCTTAGCGATGCTTCATAAACAATTACTTATTTAAATGAAATCTTTGAACATCGTTAATTTTCTGTTAGCTTATTTATTAATAAATGTTTTACATTTTGTTTTAACTTTCCTGTTCTTTGTTAGTGATATCAAATAACATATTCCCATCCTATTTACGAAATGTCTTTGTAAATTTGTCACTAAACGATTCTTATTTTAAGAATTAAAATTGCCCCCCAGTGGCACAGCGGTATGTCTGCGGACTTACG
>NW_013667556.1:42408-43308 GCF_000517525.1 Limulus polyphemus
TATTGTATCATAGCATTTTTACAATTATTTGTCGCTTTATGTATAAAACATTTCGCTAATTGATTAGTTCTAGAAATCGTTCGATGGCAAACGTATAGGAGAAAAATGGTAAGAATATTACTTATCGAGCCTATATGCATAAAGTTACAAACCAGCAAGGAACAAGTTCTGGATAAAGATTTGCGAAAACTTTTACAGAAAGGTAAAATTATAATTTTCTAGTAATGGTTAAACATAGCTATTTAAACTGTAGTAAAATATATCAACTTACAAAGCTAAACACGAAATCTACATAATAAGATTCAGTGCCTGTGTGTAAAGTAACACCTCCTAAGTCGCTGGCTGCACCGACTTCTAAGTGGTACCAAACGAATCATTTCGATCCAGAGGTTTGAACAGCCATAAAAATTTTCACCCCACCCCTTGGGGAACCAGGGGATTTTCTGAAAAACCCCTTCCCCTAAACTGCTGGATTCACAAACTTCTTAGGGAACCTGAATGTTTTGCAAAAATACTTTTACGGGGGTTCTTCAAAAGTGGGCCCCAGATTTGGCATTGATTTACATTAGAGGAACTAAATAAGTAAGCTTATAAATGTGGGCCACAGGCCCACGTATTTGCTAGTTACTGCACATTATTAAGATATTTAAATAAGCGTCCTTTTCAGGGCGAATAGATGTTATACAATATATTAATTACAGAAATGAATTAGCACAAACTGATTTAAACATAAAACGTTAGAAAATCCAAAAGTGTGTTATGCAAATTAAATATAGAAGCAAAAACATAATTACACAACTTTTTATAACATATTGTGCAGTTATACATTGTTTTGACTTTAGAAGTAAGTATATTTGTAGATATTGTTCTATTTTTTTACTTTTTTCTAGCTTAGCTTAG
>NW_013667556.1:44116-47334 GCF_000517525.1 Limulus polyphemus
ACAAAATTTATATTTATAAACATGTATGTTCAATATCTAACGATAAATTACTTAACAATATTTAGATTTATAAAAACGGTTGTTAAATATCTAACGATAATTTACTTAACAAAATTTATATTTATAAACATGTATGTTCAATATCTAACGATAAATTACTTAACAATATTTAGATTTATAAAAACGGTTGTTAAATATCTAACGATAATTTACTTAACAAAATTTATATTTATAAACATGTATGTTCAATATCTAACGATAAATTACTTAACAATATTTAGATTTATAAAAACGGTTGTTCAATATCTAACTATAATTTACTTAACAACTTTAGATTTATAAGAACTTTTGTTCAATATCTAACTATAATACTTAACATCAATTAAGTTTATAAACAATTTATTCAATATCTAACGATAGGTTGATAATAACTTTTGTTCAATATCTAGCGATAATTTACTTAAGATTGTTTAGATATATAAACCCTTTTCTCAATATCTAACGATGATTTACTTAACAACATCTGAATTTATAAACACGTTTCTTAAACATCTAAAGATAAATTATCTAACAACATTAGATTTAGAAACACATTTCTCACTACCTAACGATAAATTACTTAATAAAATTTATATTTATAAACATTTTGTTCACTATCGAAAGACAATTCGCTTAAAAACATTAGATTTATAAATACGTTTGTTCAATATCTAACGATAATTTACTTAAAAGCACCAGATTTATAAACACATTTGTTCAATATATATAAAGATAATTTACTTAACAATATTTAGAATTATAAACGCTTTTGTTGAACAACCAACTCACTCCAATTCCACAGCCGTATGTCTTTCGACATAAAATTCTAGAAAACGGATTTCGATACCCGTGGTGGGTAGAGCACAGATAGTCCATTGTATGGCTTTGTTCTTAACTACAAAGAATATATAACGATAATTGTTTTAAAAGCATATATATTTATTGACACATTTTTTTCAATTTCTTACGAGTAATTTTATTAACAACATTTAGATTGGTAAACCCGTTTGCTCAATATCTAATGACAATTTACTTAACACCATTTTAGTTTATAAACCCTTTTGTTCAATTTCTAAAGATAATTTATTTAAAACATTTAGATGTATAAACATTTTTGTTCAATATATAGAATTAATTTACTTAACAACGTTTAGATTCATAAACCCTATTTATAATTCTAAATGTCGTTAAGTAAATTATCGTTAGATAAGGAACAAAACTCTTTATAAATCTAAAGGCTGTTATATAAATTATCGTTAAATATTGAACACAATTATTTGTAAATTTAAATGTTCGTATGTAAACTGACATTAGATATTGAACAAAGTTTTTATAAATCTAAATGTTATTAAGTAAATTATCGTTATATATTGAAAAAAAGTGTTTATAAATCTAGATATTGAGAAAACAGGTTTACAAATCTAAAAGCTCTTAAGGAAATTATCGTTAGATATTCAACAAAATTTTTTATAAAAACCTTTTTGCTCAATATCTAACGATAAGTTACTTAACCACAACTTAACAACGTTTCTATTTATAAATAATTTTGTTCAATATCTTATGACAATTTACTTAACATTATTTAGATTTATAAATATTTTTGTTCAATATTTAACGATAATTTACTTGAAAATATATAGATTTAGAAACAAGTTTCTTTACAATCTAACGATAATTTGCTTAACGTTATTTAAATTTATCATCACTTCTGTTCAATATCTAACGATGATTCACTTAACAACATTTAAATTTATAAACACTTTTGTTGAATATCTAAGGATAATTTACTGAAGAGCGTTTAGATTTGTAAACCCGTTTTCTCAAAATCTAACGATAATTCACTTAACAAAATTTAAATTTATAAAACTTTTGTTCAGTATTGAACGATAATTTATTTAAAAACATTTAGATGTAGCCACACTAAATAACGATAATTTAGTTAATAGCATTTTAATCTATTAACACTTTTGTTCAATATCTAACGGTAATTTACTTTACAACATTTAGATTTATAAACACTTTTGTTCAACTTCTAACGATAATTTAGTGAAAAACATTTAGATGTATGAACACCTTTGTTCAATATCTAACGATCAATAGGTTAGCAAGATTTAAGTTTAGAAACATTCTTGTTCAATATGTATTGATCAATAGCTTAACAACATTTAGATTTAAAACACTTTTGTTCATTTTATAACCATAATTTAATAAAAACATTTAGGTGTATAAACACTTTTGTTAAATATTTAACGATAATTTACTTAACGACATTTAGATTTATAAACACGTTTGTTCAATATCTAATGATCAATAGTTTAACAATATTTAAATTTACAAATACTTTTTTCAATATCTTACAATGATTTACTTAAAACATTTAAATTCACAAACACTTTTGTTCAATAGATAACAATTATTTGAATTTATAAATACTTTTGTTCAATAGGTAAAATTCATTTAAATTTATAAACATTTTTGTTCAATAGCTAATGTCAATTTACTTCAAAGCATTTAAATTTAGAAACTTTTCTTCATTATCTTACGATGATTTACTTAACAACATTCAGATGTATAAAGTCCTTTTTTGAACATCTAATGATAATTTTCTTAAAATTATTTAGATTCATATATTCTATTCCAAACGATATGCCCCCCAGTGGCACAGCGGTATGTCTGCGGACTTACAACGCTAGAAACCGGGTTTCGATACCCGTGGTGGGCAGAGCACAGATAGCCCTTGTGTAGCTTTGTGCATAATTAAAAAAAAAAACAAATCCAAACGATAATTTGGTTCACAAGATTCAGATGTATTAACACTTTTGTTCAATATTTAACGATAATTTACCTAAAAGGATTTACATTTATAAAGAAGTATGTTCAATACTTCACATAATTTGCTTAATGATATTTAGATTTATAAACATTTTTGTTCAATATCTAACGATAAATAACTTAACAATATATAAATTCATAACTCATTTGTTCATTATGTAACGATAATTTACTTAACAACATTTAGATTTATGAACACTTTTGTTCAATATCTAATGATCAATAACTTAAGAACATTTAATATTAGATACTCTTGTTCAATATATAACGATCATTTACTTAACAATATTTAAATTTATAAACACTTTTGTTCAATATCTTACGATGATTTATTTAAGAACATTGAA
>NW_013667556.1:48334-69845 GCF_000517525.1 Limulus polyphemus
ACTTAAGAACATTTAATATTAGATACTCTTGTTCAATATATAACGATCATTTACTTAACAATATTTAAATTTATAAACACTTTTGTTCAATATGTATTGATAATTTACTTAGCAACGATTTATATTTAAAAACTCTTTTGTTCAATATGTAACGTTAATCTACTTAAGAACATTTAGATTTATAAACCCGTTTGTTCAATATCTTACGATGATTTATTTAAGAACATTGAAATTCAGTTTTTCACGAAAATTTACTTATCGGCATTTATATTTATAAACACTTTCGTACAATATCTAAGGATAAGTAATTTAACAACATTTAAATTTATAAACACTTTTCTTCAATATCTTACGATTATTTACTTAATAACATTTATATTTATGAAAAATTTTGCTGAATATCCAACGATAATTTACTTAAGATCGGTTAGATATATAAACCCGTATTCTCAATATCTGACGATAATTTATTTAAGAACATTTAACTTTATAAACACATTTGTTAAATATCTAACAATAATTTATTTAAGAATATTTAGATTTAGAAACACATTTCTTCACTACCTAACGATAATTTACTTAATAGCATTTAAATTTATAAACACGTTTGTTTAATATCTAACGATAATTTACTTAACAACATTTAGATTTATAAAAACTTTTGTTCAATTACGAAAAAAATTCACTTAAAAATATTAGATTTATAAACAGGTTTGTTCAATATATAACGATAATTTACTTAAAAGAATTTAGATTTTGAAACCCGTTTGCTCAATATCTAACGATAATTTGCTTAACAACACTTAGATTTATATCAATTTTTGTGCAATATTTATTGACAATTTACTTAACAACGTTTAATATTATAAACGTTTTGTTCAATATCTAACATTAATTTACTAACAACATTTAGATTTATAAACACTTTTGTTCAATATCTAACGATAATTTACTTTACAACTTTTAGTTTGTAAACAGTTTTGTTCAATATCTAAAAAATACTTTGCTTAATAATATTTACATCTAGAAACCATTTGTTTAATATCTTACTATGATTTGCTTAAGAAAATTAAAATTTATAAACCCTTTTATTCAATATCTTACGATGATTTATTTAAGAACATAAAAATTTGTAAGCACTTTGTTCAATATCTAACGATAATTTACTTAACAACATTTACATTTATAAAAACTTTTGTTGAAAAAATCTAACGATACCTTACTTAAGAAAATTTAGATTTGTAAGCACTTTTGTTCTATATCTTACGATAATTTACTTGAGAGCATTTAGATTTATAAGCACTTTTGTTCAGTATCTTATGATAATTTACTTTAACTACATTTAGACTAAGAAACACTTTTCTCTGATATGTAACAATAATTTACTTAAGAACATTGAGATTTATATATATGTTTGTTCTATATGTAATGATTATTTACTTAAGAACATTTAGATTTATAAATATGTGTGTTCAATATATAACAATGATTTAGTTAAGAATATTAATATTTATAAACACTTTGTGCAATATCTAACGAAGAGTTACTTCAAACAGCATTTAGATTTATAAATATTTTGTTCTATATCTAACGATTATTTACATATAAAACATTTAAAGTTATTAACACTTTTATTGAATATCTAATGATAATTTAAATTTAAGTTGAAATACATTTAACAAGATAGCAAAAATATGTCAAGTTTTCGTTTTTTTTAAATTTCTGAAATAGTAAACATAAATGGAAAACGTAAATATTTCACAATAGTCAATAATAGAAACATAGCTAATTAGCGTCATCCTTAATTTCTGTAAATTCATTTTTACTACCTTTAGTTAAAAACAACACAGGAACTCTCTGAGTGTCCAATAGCCTTAAACTTCACATTGATCCTATTTGTTTTACTATAGATATAAGGTCTTTATATACATAGTATTTCCACGTGGTGAGGGCTTTACAGAATTACGATACTACTTCAGTTAACGTTCGGTGTTAGATACCTCTCCTACAATCGACATCTTAGCAAGGATTGCTGATCCTTTAATGTTCCCTCGTTTACTGACACTTTTTAAAGCAAATCGACGGTGTTGCTATGCGTACCAAAATAGGACCTTCATTTGTCAATCTATATGTTGGTTGTACAGATCAAATGTTCAACGCATGCGTACCAAAATAGGACCTTCATTTGTCAATCTATATGTTGGTTGTATAGATCAAACGTTCAACGCATGCGTACCAAAATAAAACCTTCATTTGTCAATCTATATGTTGGTTGTATAGATCAAATGTTCAACGCATGCGTACCAAAATAGGACCTTCATTTGTCAATCTATATGTTGGTTGTATAGATCAAATGTTCAACGCATGCGTACCAAAATAGGACCTTCATTTGTCAATCTATATGTTGGTTGTATAGATCAAATGTTCAACGCATACGATCGTCCCTTAAATAATAACATCATCCAGTTAGCTCGAGATAAAGAAAGATGGAGAGTTACGATCGCCAACGTCTGTTCAAAGACAAAACACAGGAGATTTGAAAAAGATTGTTCCCTACCTATTTAGCGCATTTTTAATGTTACGCTGTAAAGCTCTTTCATGGTTTATTTCGCCCAATTCTTGCATGATCTATGCAAAATATCACCAGATAAATCGTACAATTAAAGAAAGATGACATATATTTAGACCTACGATTAAAAATTTTTTTCCTATTTTTGTAGGATATATTAGTATATATTTGTATATTTGTAGGATTATCAGACATTCGATGAAAGACATTATAATAATCTTCGTAAATGCATAAACTGTAAATTTGGTACCCTGTGTTTGACGTCATAAGGAAGACTTGAGTTATACTTTAGATTGTAAAACACCGAAGTTGTTATGCTTGTATCACTAGTAAACGAAAGTCATGCCGAGAAACGAAACAGACTGAGCAAAAATGATGTTGGTGTATTCTAGAGCTGGGGAAAACTCGTTTCCATACTTTATCAAGTTTAATAAGCACAGTTAGCTAGCCCTTAACACTACATCACGAATTAGGTATGCATTAACACTACATCTCGAATTAAGAATGCATTAACACTACATCTCGAATTAAGAATGCATTAACACTACATCTCGAATTAAGCATGCATTAACACTACATCACGAATTATGAATGTATTAACACTACATCTCGAATTAAGAATGCATTAACACTACATCACGAATTAAGAATACATTAACACTACATCACGAATTAAGAATGCATTAACACTACATTACGAATTAAGAATGCATTAACACTACATCACGAATTAAGAATAAACTAACACTACATCACGAATTAAGAATAAACTAACACTACATCACGAATTAAGAATACATTAACACTACATCACGAATTAAGAATAAACTAACACTACATCACGAATTAAAAATGCATTAACACTACATTATGAATTAAAAATAAACTAACACTACATCACGAATTAAGAATGCATTAACACTACATTATGAATTAAGAATAAACTAACACTACATCTCGATTTAAGAATTCATTAACACTACATCTCGAATTAAGAATGCATTAACACTACATCTCGAATTAAGAATGCATTAACACTACATCTCGAATTAAGCATGCATTAACACTACATCACGAATTAAGAATGCATTAACACTACATCACGGGTTTCATTGATGATCACGTATCATCTTAACAGCAGAGAATTTGCAGATATCCTGAAAATTTTTAAATAACAAAGGACGATAGCGCTAGAGCTACAGCAATAAGACCATTAGTCGCCAGTTAAACCCAATTATACAGAAGATCCTACTGTATTATACAGACATGTTAAGGACATTAGTGATCTATCTGTACTTAGTCACTCGTTATATCCAAGTATACAGGAGATACAACTGTTTCGTACAGACATCATGAGACCATTGGTGACCTCTTGATTATATCTGGTAACATTTTCAGAGAAACAAAGTGTAGTGATCGTAGTCGCTTCAACTCTTGCTCACAGTTAGACAGTAGTATTTGTGTTGTGGGACCGAAATCCACACATTACTTCAAAGATTCATTCACCTCTTTATCCAAGTGAGTGATTTATTGTATCATTTGTGAATGAATGTTGTAGTGAACTTTAAGTAGGTGAATCCAGCCGTATGTTGGCAGAATGTTGTAGTCAACTTTAAGTAGGTGAATCCAGCCGTATGTTGGCAGAATGTTGTAGTCAACTTTAAGTAGGTGAATCCAGCCGTATGTTGGCAGAATGTTGTAGTCAACTGTAAGTAGGTGAATCCAGCGTATGTTGGCAGAATGTTGTAGTCAACTTTAAGTAGATGAATCCAGCCGTATGTTGGCAGAAAGGGAATACACTACAAGTATTGAAAATAATGATTCCAACAAACTATTTCTTCAAAACTATTCATAAACACGACAATTACATACATTACTTTCAAATATTGGTATTACGTCACCCTTCGAAGGTTAAATCAGCGCCTCAAACAACTAAACACGAAATTATGTATACAGACTTGGCTGGTTAACACCTGGCGGCATGAATGAAACGATTTCATTCACAATGAACACAGATTTGTAACCTGTTATTTACTTGGTCCTTTTTTAAGAACCAGCTTTAACTTAGTTTTTTTTTTTCTGTCATAAGCATGCTACTTTTTCAATCCTTCTTAAGTTTCTACATAGACATATGGGACTCTAGCTATAAAATCTGTCCCCTGCAGGTTGGCTTTTGTTGTTACTTTATATTTTTTTTTATATTTTCAAATTGTGTTTAAAGTTTGGTGTTCGTGTAGTGTTGCTATGGTGCCTTGTATTGTTGAATTATGGCTTTTCAGCTATTACTTAATTATGTTACAAGTAAACGTATTTGTGTTAACATTAACATTAATATTATACCTATTTGTTTGTTTGTTTTAAGCACGCAATGGGCTTTCTGCGCTGTACCAACCAGGGGTATCGAAATCCAAGATTTAGCGCTTTAAGCCTTCAGACTTACCGTTGAGCCGCTGGAGGCTATTATTTTTATATTCCTAAATTTGCTTTATATATAAAGTAATGTAATACTATATCTGGACTTATTCGTTTCTTATGTTACTTTTCAATGTTTTTCGACCCGTATTCTAATATTCGTTGTATTATATAATGAAATCGAATTTTTAGTTTATTCGGGTTTTGAAACTTTAATGCACCAGCGGAAGGCGTTCTGCTCGAAACGTTTACAGATTCACATATGCTTCCCATATTATATTGTATCATGTAGTGGAGGATGTTGTCTGTTTAGTTGGATCGTAAATTTTGGAACCTTGTCTCTAGTGCGTGGGTGAATTGGAAATGTATCATCAACATATTTCAGTCAAATCCGGGAACTTTAGATAATTCATGTTGAATAATTTATCTTTTAAACATTTATTGTTTTTCTTGAGGACTGGGGAAATTTCTATCTTCTATGCTAGCTGCTGGGTTAGTGTTAACCAGTATAATCGTGTAGGGGCTATCTTTAGTTGGAATTTGATTTTTGATGATATATTCCTCATTATCCATCACTTCAGGAGCATTTCCTTTGTCTACTATTAGAATTGTTACGGTGTTACTTATATTTAAGTTTTTGAGGACAGTGTTTTCTGATAGTGTATTACAGTAGGGTTTATATTTTATGGTTTTCTGAATTGCTGACTTTATTTTTTTAATTGAATTACTCTCTACCTTCTTTTGGTTTGCTGTAAAATTGTGTCTTTTGTGGCCGTAGTTATATCTTAGGAGGATATTTTATTATGTTTGAGAGTGAAGTTTAGTGCCTTATTTAGTGAACTTTCTTTAGTTTCTGCTAATGTGTGTTTGTACTTATGTTTTTCACTGTATGTTTAGTTGTTTCTGAAGTGTTAGGATTGGTTTTGAGAAAGTAATTTCTTTATAATATGCGTGTACGTGTTCGTATGGAGTTTAAACAGGTCGTATCTCGATAGATTATATGCTTTCTATAGAATTGTGTGTCTTATGATATAGACAGTTAATGTTATTCTGTAGCTTTGTTTATTTGTATGATGAAATTTGACCTTGTGTTGGAGCATAGCTTTATCAAGTTTTTAGAACAGTTTTCGACATCATGTGGTGTTCCTAGCTAATTTTCTTCAAATTATTTAGGGATAATGTTAGTCAGATTTAATTATTTATTTTTCTTCACCATTACCACAAGAAATGAAAGCACTAATTATTTCGCCTGTGAACATTAAACCTACATAACATATCTCAACAAATGAAGAAGAAGAAGAAGGAAAAAGGAAGGATGTTTTATACAGAGTAAAAATTATGCCAATTGGAGATTTATAACGTAAAAACAGCATAACTAAAAGCAAAGGAACGCAAAAGTTATTATTTCGCTGTGTTATAATATGGAATAAAACTCGTACATCAACTAGGCAGATGCTACAATAGATTTTTGCATATACATGGGAACTTGTACGATCTCAAATCATAGAATTTCAGAACTTTGAAATTTTACCTTTGACGTCGTCTGGTGAAAAAGTATAGTTTCTCTGCCGTATTTCCTACCTTTTATGTTTGCATAAATAAGTAACGTTGTAACTCAAAGCTAAACCAATTTAAGTTTATATGGACTTAGCTGTTCCAAATTTTGATTTGTGACTTCCCCTGACAGTTATAACCAGGTTTATCCACCTTATGTTCTCGTTTTTCATGAAAAAATAAAGCTATATAGAAGTAATTTCAAACATATTCCAGTTAAAGAAAACGCAAGTTTCGTATATTTTTCTAAAGGCAAATAAGCGTAAAAGTCGGACTTCTTTGGTTAACTCTGTTTAAGCCTTCTCGATTTACGACGTGCCCTATTAGTGAAAAATGTATATGAATTATAATAATCTTCTTAATCTATATCTATAAAAGTATATACTTTAAATGTGTACATTTGACCACTCTTAACTTTTACGACCTATGTTTTTTTTTGGTAAAATAAAACAATATAACTTTATTATTATTTTTGTTTTCTGATTTTTCCCAATGTATTCTTTTCTCTTTTTAGAACAAGCTGTTTCATCTAAAAGTCTCCCGATGAGTCAGCGGTAAATTTACAAGCCTTACAACGCTAAAATCCGGTATTTGTTTAGTGGAACCAAACCTTACATAAATATACAATAATAAGTACATGTTATCAGTATCGAAAGAGTTCTGTAACAGTAATTGTTTAATTTATTTCAGAAATATATTTTAAAAAAATCATATTTACTTCATATAAGTTGTCCATAATTGTCGCCAGTAGAAATGTCGCATGAATGTTGAATTCAGCGTGATTGTTGTCTGATTTAATTGCAGTTTATGTGTGGACGAACAAACAAACAAACAAACAAATTCATCTAAGAAAGATAGACTGAAGATCTTGTAACATTCAAAGAATCACATGTTAAAAAATACTGGTAAAAAGTATATTTTTACTATTCTAATATTGATATTTTTTGTCAGAGGGAGTGCGTCATTACGCAACATCTAGAAATTTCGCGTAATAAGAGAAAGACAAGAATAATATAAGTAACAGATTCAGTGAAATAACCAGTTCAGTGTCAGTCAGTGAATTATTCAGTTCATGAGTCAGTTAGTAAGATAGACAATGAGCTACTTAGCGTATTTGTTATCGATTGATTAGAAAAACAAATGTACAGGTAAGATTATTTGCGAATTAGGCGTACTTTAGTTTCGGAGTTTCTGTTGAAACGTTGTTCGTGAAGCTAGGCCTACAAGTGAACGTAGCCTGTAGCGAACGTTATTGAAGAATTGAATTAATTAGTTATCGTTATGTGGACTGAACAGAAGTTCGTATAATTCTAGATGTAGGAAAGAATGGACTCATTATTTTCTTCTCTCGACTCAAATAATATACACGTCGAAGGTACTAATCTTGTGAGCAAATGGTATTTAGATTAATATATTCATAACACGAAAAACACCAAGGCTTTGACGGAAGTAAGTGATACCCATACCAATATTTCCATAACAAGAAAGAAAGAACCTAAGGCTTTGACAGAAGCATGTAATAATTAATTAGACCACTTTTCTATAGCCCACAGTGGCACAGCGGTAGATCTGCGGAATTACAACGCTAGAAATTGGGTTTCGATACCTGTAGTGGACAGAGCACAGTTAGCCCACTGTGTAGATTTTTGCTTAACTACAAATTGTTCAAATATTGGTCTAACTACCACTTGCTTCTATCAGAGAGTTTGTTTGTTTGTTTTGTTGGATTTCGTGCAAATCTACACAAGTGATATCTCTGTTATCCGTTTCTAATTTTAAAGAGCTAAATTAGATGGAATGCAGCACCACCTATGATCAACTCTTGAGTTACTCTTGTCAGCCCACTGCTCCATAGTGCGGTGGGAGCTGGTTTACTAGACTCAAACCAAGAAACCTCAGATTCATAATCCGGTACACTAACTATTGAGCTACTATCGGCCACAGGGCCTTAGGTTCTTTCTTGTTATGGAAATATTTGTTTGTCAGGAATATTGTTGTACCTATACTTATCATCTCGTATCCAGTACTGTATTAAAATAAATTAAGTGTTTCTCTCATGTGACAATCTTTTATTCATTCACAGTTAATTAAATAAATACATTATAGGTTAGATTATTATAATTGTTCTGTCCAGAAACTTTCATAATTTTATATACAGGGTGTTCCAGAAGTCTGGACCCATAGGGAAAAATATACATTATGTTCTTAAAGTTAAACAAACATTTCTGATGTCAGTTGTGCATATTTCAGGAAAGAATATACCCTGATGGCACAGCATGGCAAAAATTGATATGTATATCGCTGTTAATGGCATGCAAACATTATAAAACTAGTATTTCAGTCACATCCAATCACATAAAGAGTGTTACGAAAAGTCTATCAAAATTAACACCAAGTAATGACATTGACATCTTCCAAAACACCAAGAATAAGATGGCGCTGAACAAACTTTCTGCTTTTATTCGATATACAGAGCGCCATCTATCACTTACTCTTTTTACACGGTTAAATAATTATACCAAGCAAAAAGTTAGAACATGTATAATGAAAGAGCGAGTTGTCATGGGGCACACCTGCTCATTTCATTACAATAACTTTAAGAAATTTCCATCATAAAACTCATCTGAAATCTAAAGGAGCATATTTGTAATAATTAAGGAGTAAAAAGATATTTGAGGTGAATGGTCATCTTTAAATTGACATGCCTTGAATAACTTTCTCTTCCATAATGTATTATGAACATCTCTTTGGACGTGAGCTACTATTTGACGAACGCATGATTTAAATCCGTATGGGCTAGTAAACGATAAAAACATCTACAAGTAAAGTAATGTTTAAACACACACTAATTATACCCTAACGATGTTTAATGTGCTATAGTTTGACTTTTCGGTTTTATAGTAGGAACAAAATACAAGAGGACCGTACAGTTCGGCCACTACAGGCGGAACAATTACAGATACTTGTAATAATTCACAGCATTAATGACATCTAGCGAAACCACAGCCATTTTCAATGGAATAACTGTAAAGCAAGCTAATAGGATATTACTGTTATGTTTTACAGTTTTTCATTACGTATAGGTATGCGTAGTATGAAGTTGTCTGTCTATACTCTATAGGATAAGCTGACGCTGCATCAGGTTTTTAGAAATACATAGGCAATGTGTTAAACTTGGTACCTTTGAAAGAAAATATTGTTTTAACAGACATTTGACCGGGGGACCATATTCAGAGATGGGAGTCAGCAGTAAATATAAGTACGTACAACTACAATGCGGAGTGTGATTACTTGCGGTGGGCAGAGGGGAAACAGCCCATTGTGTAGTTTGCGCTAAAACAACAAAAACTTCCAAGTTCATAGTGGTACCATTCTTTTCATAGAGCTGGTAACGTTTGTAACAAAGCAGTGTAAATATACTGTAATTACTTCTGTCATTTAAATGGCTTAATATATATGATTACGTGAACATACATTCTGCGAAGTAAAGACAACGTAAGAGCTTTGCTGGTATATATTTTTTCCGTGAAAAATCAATAGCCTGGAAAACAAGTAGCTAGTATCGTTCTCTGTTATTTTACGACCGCTATTATCTCGATCCACTGTGTATCAGATGGTTACGGAAACGTCTTGCTCTCATTAGACGACATCAGTGGAGCAGGTATAATATACGAACAGCAGAAAACTGGACTAACATCAGTTCAGTTTTATTTCTTGTTCTCAATAGGTGTTACTGGAGGAGTAATGAAAGCCTATACGGACGCTGGAAAATAGGGCTAACAGTGGTTCAGTGATACGTCTTGATATAAATATGAACATAATAAGGACAGCGGAAAATTGTACTAACATCAGTTCAGTATTATTTCTTGATCTCAACAGCTCCTCCCCTCAATGATAAGTATAAAATGTCATAACGCTAGAAACCGAGTTTCGATACCCGTGTAGCTCTGTGCTTAACAGCAAACAAACAAACTCGACAGACGATATTGGAGGAGCAATGAAAACCTATAGGACTGATTGTGGTTCAGTGATACGTCTTGGTCACCATCAGACTATATTGGAGGAGCTATTAAATGAAACAAAATAAGAAAACTCCCCCGACTTACAAACAACCTCCCCCCTTACAAACAAACTCGTCGTAAGTCTAGCTCTGCATCAAATCTCCACGAAGTTAAGTATTCCGAAAATAAGTTGTGTGTACGGGAAGGAAATTAGAAAATTTGTAAAGAGAAACCCGTATTTGTAATATAAACACAGTCATTACTTCTTATAACAACCACAGAATACTTAAGAAGAAAAAAACACACTTTTCTGCTGTCCAAACAAAAGCTCGTTTATTGAACAAGCAGCAAAAAATAAATAAATAAGATAAATTTGTTGTGACATCTCTGGACGAACAGAGAAAAACAACTACAAAAATTTTATTCAAACGAGGTTAGTTTATTTTTATTGCGTTGTATTACTTTTTATGTTGATTGTTTTGTGGATTTCTTTACAAGGATACCTTTCTTTGTTTATGTTAACTTTAAAATTACAAATGAGTCAGAAAGCGTGTACAACGTGGGAAAAGACAATCAAAATCTATTTCTTAAAAACAATATTTACATCACCACATAGACTTAACCTAATAAAATATCATTGTGGCTTAGTTCAAAGTTAAGTCTCTGGTCAAAAGGCTTAGCTTTATGACCTAAATCCTAACAAAAAGTCTTAGCTTTATGAATTAACTTTCTGACAAATAAACACACACAGTTAAGTACTTACGGTTATACCCTTAACTTCAATTTAAAGTAAAAGTCGGACAACATTAGGCACAGACATGTCTAGAGAAATCATTACGATATTCAGGTTCATGGTAATTCCAAATCCACTGGGCTCTTCCACACCTGGAGTTGTGGACTTAGGACGAATACTATAGCTAATCAATCAATCGAGGTGTCGACGACAATGCTTTTCCACTGTTGAGCACTAGCAATCCCAATCCAAGATTCTCATCTCCAATCCATTTTCTAATGTTTTTGAGTCATGTGGATCTCTATCTGCCTCTCGCTCTTCTTCCTTCGGTTTACCCAATATAATCTCTGCTAACTTTCCATCCCATCTAATTATATGTCCAAAGTAGAGCATCCTTCCTACATGTGTCCAGCAGCTGTCGTTTTGTCTTTGTACGTTTCAATACATCTTTCTTTCTGTGTAATTGATCTTCGTTATTCTTCCATTAAACTCCACTTATTATGTTTCCAATCGTCATTTACTTTCGGCAGAAGGGGTTCCACGTTTGTATCCCTTAAAGTCTTACGTAACATTTTAGTAGTCTATTCTACAATTCTAGTTTCACATCTCTCCTGACAAATTCTCAGCGATTGAAAAATGTAATTTTTCTATTGACATGCTTCCCTTTGTCTCTTATTCCACATTTGCCATCACCAGTGATATTCGTCCCTGTAGCAACACTTTTAGTTTTTCATCTTTACATACTGAACAAAACAAGGATTTTTTGTTTTAACTGCGTACATTTTGTAAATATTTTTAATCAGTGTAGTATCAAACATTTTTGGAAGGTTGTTTGAAGAACCTAGTTATATAAGTTATTACAGTTAGATATAAGCTCAATGGTCAAGCAATAACACTGTTAACTAGAATATAGATAATAACATTAACTAGAGTCGGGTAATAACACTGTTAACTAGAATATAGATAATAACATTAACTAGAGTCGGGTAATAACACTGTTAACTAGAATATAGATAATAACATTAACTAGAGTCGGGTAAATAACACTGTTAACTAGAATATAGATAATAACATTAACTAGAGTCGGGTAATAACACTGTTAACTAGAATATAGATAATAACATTAACTAGAGTCGGGTAATAACACTGTTAACTAGAATATAGATAACAACATTAACTAGAGTCGGGTAATAACACTGTTAACTAGAATATAGTTTGAATGTTTGCTATACTTCAAATAATAGATTTTGATAATTTATACCACAACATTTTAAAAAGTGCTGTTAGACATTAGAAATACCGCGTTAACCTAATAACACTGTAATTTGTTACTTGTTATAATCAGTATAATGTAAACCACTTCTTTAGAAAGTTGTATTTTCTTTGATCAATGAAGTTTATTTACAATTATTTCGAAATATATAAGCTGTTAACTGTTATCAAATAAATTCACCTTTTCATGACGAATAGAAAGACTGACAAAAGAAAACTTCAACTTTTGTTTGAATTGTATACAATATTTCGACAATATAAAAGCTTGCAACTACGGTTATATCTCTATATGTCAAAAACTTGTACGTGTACGATGTATTCTAAAATTCGCTCACACGTTGACAAAGACGAAGTTGTTGAAAGACTAGACAGCCAAATTTTGAATTAGCCATTAGTTAGTTATTACTCTGTGATTCAGGTTTGGTGTTATCTTAGTGATCTTGCAAGAAGATTCTAACTGACATTTCTGACGTGAAATGAATTGAATACAAATAACAACTGACAAGTATTGGCCAGTATAGTTAGATTTTTAACTATACGCCTCAGATGTAATTATATTCAGATAATGTGCTCTTTAGGGGACTTTCCAATTATTTATTTGTTTTACAATTGTTTGAAACATTTATTATTTAGAATTTTTCTATAGATGTTTGATGTATGAAAGGAAATTAAACAATAAGATTTGATAATTTAAGTCGTTTTAGTTGTTCCAACATTCCTGACTTAAAGCAACGATATCTAATAATTCAAGTCGTTTTAGTTGTTCCAACATTCCTGACTTAAAGCAACGATATCTAATAATTCAAGTCGTTTTAGTTGTTCCAACATTCCTGACTTAAAGCAACGATATCTAATAATTCAAGTCGTTTCAGTTGTCCAAGCATGCTTGACTTAAAGCAAAAAAGATTTTATAACGTGCTTTGTTACTTTGTTATGAGACTTGAACGGTCAGTTCATTAGGCTTAATTAAAGCAAAAATAATGTTTGTTTCGGTTACAATAGGCCCGAGTAATCAGTTAATTGGGATTAATGCAAGTATTTGTTTATTTGTTGTTAAGCAAATAGCTACACAATAGGCTATCTGTGCTCTACCGAACACGGGTATCAAAACCTGATATTTAGCGTTATACGCCCTCAGACTTACTGCTAAGTCACTGGGAGGCTTAATGCAAGTAAATGTAATTTCAGTTAGATGAGGCCTAATTAGTCAGTTTACCTGGTTTTTCTCAGGTAACAATAATAATTTTAAGTTATTTTAGCTTCACCGTGCTTGAACCAACAATATTTTATAACTGACGTTATTTCACCTGTATCAGGGCTCTTCATTCAGGAAGCCTAATATTTAATTCTAGTATTGCTTGTTTGATTGTTGAATTTCGCACAAAGCTTCTCGATGACAACCTGCATCAGCCGTCCATAATTTTGAAGTGATCGGCTCGATATCAACAACTGCCAACTTTTTGGCTACTGTTTGCCAACGAGTAGTAGGATTGGCCATCACATAATAATGTTCCCATGACTGAGAGAGCAGTCAAGTTAAGCGAAGAATTTCGATTTCTGCGACACATAGATTATGAGTCAAGTGCCCTAAGAAGTATGCCAGGTTTGTGATTCCGGTAAAAAAAAATACTATAATTTGTGTTAATAAGATATATTAAGAATCGTCATAAAAGAAATTGTTTACAAAATCCACTTAAAAACATATCATGCAAAATGACTCCTATTTTTTATGTCAAGAGCTTCTAGAAATCTTAAATTTTTTTGTAGTTAATGCTGTACGATCCCAGATGTAAATTCATATCATTCTAAAGAGAGATTGTATACAAGAAAATAAAAGACTCTTTGTAAGCTGTTTTTCAATGAAAGCTACATAATTTTTATAGATTTAATAATTATGCTTCATACTCTTTATACACCACGAAAAGAATTAACGTATAAAACTAAAATGATCGTAATTTGAATGTTGGGTTGGCCAATGTCATTAATTAAGGTAAATAGTTTAACTAAACAATCAATCCTCTTGATTACTTGAAAATTGATTTTCAATTTTACCAAATTAATTAACTCGCTTCTTTAACGATTCTGGCTTAAAGCATTTCAATTGCATTATTTCCAGTATGTTGAGGTAAATATGATGATTTGCGTGATGCTGTGCCATTTGTCATTTGCTTCCCTGTGCATCAAGATGCCTTGGTTTATGAGAAACGAAACATAAAAAGAAAGCCAGAAAGGAAAAGCCTGTAGTAACCACAACATGCAACTAGCCATCTAACTCGACTCTAGAAGTATAACCTCATTTTCGTTCTAAAAATTCCTAACTTGCTGTTTGCGTGACGAAGTTTTCTGTTGTTGTCGCAGTAAATGGGCTATACGGCTTGTATATCAAATGTCAATATGTGTGTGTTTTTGTTCTGCACTATTGTTAGTGAAGAAGTAAGGACTGCACGTACAAGTCAATATTGTCAATACGAAAACTCGTTAGTAATTGAACTACGATTTTTCTAGCTTTTATCGTATCAGATCTGACTCCGGTGAGCTGACGACGGGTGAGTTTCAAGAAGAGATAAATAGATCGATAGCAGTCTATGCCAGTGACAAAATAAAGATCCACTATTTTGAATGACACTTTCTATTGCAGCTGGTTATTGGTTCATGGAATCTAAAGTTTCATGCATAAAATTATTCTATGTTGAGCATAAAGCTACACAATGAATGAACTATCTGTGTTTTGAAACCCGATGTGTAGCAGTATAAGCCCTCAGACCTACCCTGAACCACCAAGAAGAGCATATTTATGTTACAGATACATTTTTTTCGTCTAACGTTTTTCTGTGATTTGAGGATGTATGGTGTATATACATATATATTTATGTTATGTATAAACAAGAAAGTTCACTTCGAATAAAGAACATTCAACGTTTCGCACTCACTCCGAACGTTAAACGAAGAGGATTCTGATCTTAGTTTTATTTATTTTAATCATTTAAAAGATGACCAAGAAAAAGAATGCGTTGATTATTAATGGACACATGAATGTGAAGTGGACAGTGGTGGACCTTGGGCTAACTTACATATCTGATTGAACCAGTCGATACTGCTGAGCGTTTAGCATATATGTGTTGTGTTATTTATTTACAAAGATTATGAAAGAGTATATTCCCCAGTGGCTCAGCGGTAAGTCAGCAGGTATACAACTCTAAAAACTGTGTTTCGATACCTATGGTGAGTAGAGCACACACAGACCATTGTGTAAATTTGTTCTTAACCACAACTGAAACATATATAACTAAAAAAAGTGTGACCACTGGAAAACACAAATGAAAATAATATTCTTAGTCCCATTGGATTACAGGAAAATAACTCGATAAAATGTTTTTCTTAAGGCATAAGAAAATGTATTTATGTATGTAGTCAGTTGAAATGGTCTTCTACCTGTACGGTTTATACTTCAATATTTATTTGTCCGAAGCATTTTACGAACACAAACACAATGTACTGTTGAATTATACGCAGAGCTGATTTTGTGATATCTGCACTAGCTGTCCCTACACTAATAGGAAGGTTGCTATTGAACAACAACAACTCTTAGCTATTCTTTACTAACGAATAGTAGAGTTGACCGTCACGTTATAACGATCTCATGGTTGCAAGGGCTAGCATATATGGCGACGGGATTCGAACTCACGACCTACAGCTTGTGAGTCGAGTGTTCTAATCACTAGGCCACGATTGCATGTTGCATGTGTTTGTTTGTTGTTGAGCGCAAAGCTACACAATGGGCTTTCTGTGCTCTGCCCACCATAGGTATCAAAATATGGATTTTAGCGTTATAAGCCTTCAGATTTATTGCCGAGCCACTGAATAGGGTGGGGTGGGCGCTACAAGTGAAGTATATTGCTAATAGTTTTTTTTAACTTCCCCTGTTGAAGGCGCTCTGAACACAATTAGTAAGACAGATATCTCACTATTCTAGTATTTGCAACAAGTTGACCTAGAATTTTTTTTATAGGGAGCTTGGTTTTAACATTAGAGTTTAATAGTGTACATCTCCTAATGCAAAACTCTCGTGTAAAGAAAGGAACGAGCAAACTAAGACACCGTGGGGTGTGTATGTTGCAATGTAACTGAGCGCAAACACAATTATCATACGAGTGAAAGCCGCCTCAACGTGCACTTGATGAAGACCAGCTTTACAGGTTGTGCCACGTGCTAGGAAGAACTGTAACATGCTAATGAAACCGTTTTTATTCTTCTTCCCGTTAATATTGTCTGGTGTGATCAGTGATACGTACAGTAAAATGTAAAACGTCAGCCAGCACTTTATACATACTATATGAATGTCATAATTAAAATAATGAGTGACTAGTTTCACTATTTTATAGTAAAAAATTGGAGCAATACAAAAAGCAAGATTTAGTGTCCTATCTAAGCAAGCAATTCTCCGACGTTGAAAGCATTCATTAAAAATCTCCTATTTTTAATACTTAATAACCAATTTATATTTTTTTCGTAAAATAAGATGGTGATGCACAAAGGATAAAACGTATACATTTGCATTCGATTTCGCGGTGTTCTATGAAAACAAAACCTAAATGTATTCTGGAATATACCTGTAAAACAAACAATGAAAGAAAAACAAAAATATAACTGGGCGCTCCATCATGAGAGTTAAGTGACCCGACAAAAGAGAACACGACAAAAAACTTCTTTTTTTTTTTCGTTTATAGATGATGCATATAAATGTTTTCTGTGTAGGCCACATTAAGGTAAATAACACCAAACTTCTGTTATTACCCAATAAAACCGAGTTTCTGCTATCATTCAGCAACATCTTAACTACTTATATTACCTAGAAACATCTTAGTTTCACATATTATCTAGCAGCATCTTAGCTCCTCGAGTTGCCTAGCAACACCTACTTCCTCATATTACCTAGCAACACCTAGTTCCTTATATTACCTGGCAACATCTACTTCCTTATATTACCTATCAACACCTAGTTCTTTATGTTACCTAGCAACATCTAGTTTTTCACATTACTTAGCAACAACTACTTCCTTATGTTACGTAGAAACATCCACTTTTTCGTATAATCTCTTTATATGTATTTGACGATCATTAATGTTTTCCATTTTACTAAAAACGTTCCAATGTGATATACTTTTCTCCAAGTTGACGGACAACTGAGAAAGTGAAAATACTATTTGTTGAAGTGTAAAAACTGTTCCAACATTGAGATGGTAAAAAGACAACTTGTTGGTGTTTAAATTTCTTCCAGCATTGAGAAGGCAAAATACCACTAGTTGATCTGTAAAACTTTTCCAAAATTGTTAAAATAAAAAATGGAAATAAATAAATAACTAGTTGAGGTGTAAAATTCTATAATGCATAAAACTGTTTAGGTTGTAGTTCGGTTATGCATACAACTGTTCAAGTGGTAGTTGGTAATGCATAAAACTGTCTAACTTGTAGTTCGATTATGTATAACACTGTGCAACTTGTAGTTCTGTTATGCATACAACTGTGTAAGTTGGTAGTTGGTAATGCATGAAACTGTCTAACTTGTAGTTCGATTATGTATAACACTGTGCAAGTTGTAGTTCTGTTATGCATACAACTGTGCAAGTTGTAGTTGGTAATGCATAAAACTATTTAGGTTGTAGTTCGGTTATGTATAACACTGTGCAAGTTGTAGTTGGTAATGCATAAAACTGACTAACTTGTAGTTCGGTTATGTATAAAAGTGTTTACGTTGTAGTTCATAGCTAGCAAGAATATTGTGTCCAATCTATTTCATTTTACTAGCTTCATACTTAAAGGGAAGATAAATATTAAACGAATCTTTTATAAAAATTTCAGGAAAAAAATTGTTTATTACAAGGACTCAAATGCATTACCTAGATTTATTGAAGCTTGGATCCCATATTGGTTTTATCCAAATCTTAATTTAAAATATTATGTTTAATTTTTTGTAAGCATTTGGGTAAATGCAGCTAGCTCAATATTGGTCACAGGCAAAATCTTAATGGAAATTGTTTGATCGTGAGTTTTGACTGATTTCCTGTTAGCTAAAGTAATGCGATTACATTTCCTATAGCCTTCGAACTTACGGAACTTAGTAAGGAATTTAACACTATTTTGTTATTTTCAAACATACAGTTATTTAGCTTTTGAGTAGTTCTGTCTCAAATTTTACAAATCTCGTTACAAAAAAATTAAATTTGGCTGTTATGTAACCAGGATTATGCAACTGTAAACAAGTCATTTCAGCGACTAAAACACATCTAAGCCTAGAAATGCTCAACTTGTTATTTCCAAGACTAATAAGCTTCTAAAATTTGTTTGGAAGTAGGCAAAATTTATAATATTGATTGTGTAATCTATCTTTTGATTTTTCAAATCGCCACAATATACAAACATAACAATAAGAAAATGTATTTTGTTTTGTTTTTTAACGAAATTATCGATGACTGTATTTGATACCTTTCGTAATATATTGTCCTTTCGATTCCAAGATCTACATTCATAGGGCTTGGATAGTATCATGATTAACCTTTAAATTATATTTCTCTCCACCAGATGGCAGGAAACTTGAATTTGATCACTTTAAAATTAAGGATTAGCGACGGTTAAAAACTTCGAGTTTGGTAATAAATACAAATAAAGTTTCAAGCTAGAAATTAGCGACAGTAATTTTTGTATAATATCAGAAATTATTCAGATTAAACTGAAAATGCTGAATTAATCTTATAATTAATTGTAATTTAAATTCAAAGTATAAGTAATATTTGTTGAAACCAAGTTATGTTTTGATAACACTAAATAAAATACTAATTGTAATAGCGAGTAGAAAGTTAGAAAAAAGTGGAATTCTTCTTAATTTTATTAAAATTGAAAAAGTAATTACAAACAAAGAAACAGTATATAATACCTATTAAAGAAGGTGATATATAACGCGCTTAAAATGTGTTTGTTTGTAATTTCGAAACTGTTTTTCATTTGAAAAAATGCTATCTATTTCAATATTATAAAAATAAATCAGAATATACAAATATAATCAAAACATGTCTCTATTTAACTGTAGTGGTAATCTATGTTGAAATTCAGTTATCTCTACCAGTAAGGCTTTTTCATAACTTGTTTTAAGTTTCAAATATATCAGTGTAAGAAACTAAATACATTATTTAAAGAAGGTTACTGGATATCACTAGAGGTCAAGGATAACAGGTGACATTTTCCTAAATCAAGTAAGACGATGATTTAAAACTTTTCCGGTAGAATACAATGTCGAATTGGAGCTAAGCCTACTTTAATCCCCTTTACTGATATGTTTTTCTTGAACGATCCAGTACACTCTAATTCCAAGGTTTCCAATGTAATTTTTGTATAATGATACTTAATGTAATCGTATTTCATGTTAGGCTTACAGCATCACTAAAACAGCTCTTTATGTTTGAGAAGACGTAACTTAATATGGACATTTGCTAAAACATATTTCCCCAAAGAAGGGATAAAAACACCTAATCCTGCGTTCAGCTACCTTGTAACGTGCTATTGGTAATAATGCTCTTATTCAGACTCACTCTATGTGGGGAAGTAGCAACCGAAAATATACACTCTCTTGAACTTCAGAAAAAAGGTACAAACAAATCTAGTGAGGAGCAATGAGCTTCAAAATAAATTTATGTTGCGTCTTTTGTAAATGTCGTGTAAGGCCTCGTATAAAACCGTTTGGAAGTTTAGGAATGCATAGCTTATACAGAAAAAAATTAAACATCATAGAAACGTGTATACGTTTTTCAAAACAGAATCGTTTTTGGTTATGCTGTTATTTTTTTCTTCAAATAACAACTGTAGAGATGCGATCCACAATTAGCTTCAAACAAAGATAAGCTCAACATGAAACATTTGGAGTGACTATGGTTGTTTCAGTCAACAATCTTCTTGTTGAATTCGTATATTTTGGGCGTTATTTAGAAAATAACTGTTTTTTTAAACAAGCATTTGAATTCCACGAGGAAGCAAAATAATACTTAACATACAGACAGAAAACAGTTTAAGCTGATAACACTTGTTTAAAGTTATTACTTACATAGATCTCCTCATATTTAGTGACATTTCCTAGGACAATAAAATCAGGGATTCTTCTTTTATTTTGTTTAATTTCTAAAAAAAAAAAAAACGCTGGTTTGAGCTGCTGGTTATCCTTAGTTTAAAATAAATTAGCAGTAGAATCAACCTTTTAATAGTCCTATTCAAAACTGATCGATTTTAAATGTAAGCATACTAATTAGTTTTGTTACATTACATTGATGTTCATATAAATGCCATTTTTTATTATTAGCTTAATATGGTGATGTAGGCTAAATTTAATAGCCTCTAAGCTGGTCAAAGCTCTTCGGGTATTTTTTATTAGAATTACATCTGAAAACGCCGCTAGTAATGAGAGTACGCAACTGAGTGAATTTATTTAGTTTTCTGCTTATATATAATATACTAGCTGTTATACCCGTTCAACGCACGGGGTAGACATAAACCCCTAGGGTTGACATAAGGGTGACAAATATGAACGCCAACCACTTCCCACGGGGCCCTAAGGGTACATGGATACATATATACCAGATTTGATGACAACTGGTCCAGCGGTTCGTCATATAATCGCATACTAACACACACACACACCTACTTTGAGAAATAACGGTTTAGAAAGATTGAGTCAATCCTAGTTTTAATTATTTCAAACTTTATAAACTGGTGTAGTTGGTATATTTGTTTACGCACCGTTTACTGCTGTTACCGAATAAACGAAGGCTCGAAATTAGGGACGGAGCCGTACTACTTGGACTGTGCACTGAAACTATTATGTCATCAAGAAACTTTGAACACGCGTTTTCGAACACTTACATTAACCCCCCCCCCCAAAAAAAACCACAAAAAAAACGTACATCACGTATAATAGTTTAGCGAACC
>NW_013667556.1:70795-76950 GCF_000517525.1 Limulus polyphemus
TCTTTAATCAGGGCATTAACAACCTTGGTTGTAAGATGGAAAAACATCATCGATAAGAATAGAGACTATTTCATTTAATAAATGCTTTGTTTGATATACAAATTGTTCGGGTTTTTTCATCTAAAAAGAGCGAGATTAATTTATTGACGACCTAATAACTGGAGGTAGAGGAGGCTAAGCTTCGGTCATTGTTAAACTCCACTAGCGTATAAGTGTGTAAATCAATTATTTTAATAAACTTTATTTAGAATTGCATTGTTTTTGTTTGCTGAGTTTGTCTGTTTTTAGCACAAAGCTACTTGCGTTATCTATTTCTTATAGAGGGTTCGAACTCCGAATTTCAGCTTTATAATCTTTGGAACTTACCTGTGACCTGCAGGAGGAGGCAAAATTTCCTGAGTTAAGAAGTGAATAAAAAACATGTATCTCAAAACTTTACAGGATATTAACAAAGTATATACCTAATCAGTTAAAAACTGTTCAAAACTAATTTTATTGTTGGAAGCCTTTTTTATTAGATATAAATAAGTATTGGTGAATTTTACATCATCGTTAATTAATTAAATTAATTCCTTGTAAAATTTTTCTCGTTAACTGATAAGCCGATTTGATTTTGTGAATAACAATATATATCATTTTAAAGTTGTTCCTTCGGCTGCAGGCCTGGCATGTCCAGCTGGCTAGGGTGCTTGACTCGCAATCTGAGGATCGAGAGTTCGAAACTTTGTTCCACTAAACATGCTCGCCCTTTCAGCCAGCGTTATTATGTTAAGTCAATCCCACTATTCGTTGGTAAAAGTCTTGCACTACTAAATCAGGTACGGCTAGCGCAGATAGCCCTCGTGTATCTCTGCGCGAAATGCAAAATAAACCAAACCAAACCATCCGGCTACTCATCGGTAAATTTGAAGATTTGTAATGCTAAAAGTCAGGGTTCAATCCCCACTGTGGGTACTGTACAGATAGCCCATTACGCAGCTTTGTGCTAAAACAGACAAACAAACTCAATAAAACTAAAATATCGAATTATAATTCAAGTTTATTGAAATAATTGATTGATTAATTTATGCGCTACAGAAGTTTGGCACTAGCCAAACAAGCTCGCTTCTCTTCAGTAATAGAGACCCATCACAGCACATTTCTCACTGCGCAGTTTGCATCCAACACCTGATACAAAAGCTATTCACTTTAGTCGATTTAGAACGCTTACTATTGTTAATATGGATATTTCTAGTTTATTTGTCTTTTGCCGAAATCATATCACAAAACTGAAACTAGTGGCGTCTAAACGGAAAGAAAAACTACAAATGATTTCTGATAGTTGAGTGTCAATGTCATGGTTTCCTAAACATTATTGTTTTTGTGTTTCCGTCGAGAGACATACTGTTTTTCTATTGTTTCTTCTTCTGCCAAACACTTTTCAATCGACCGCCGTTCCTTCATTTCTCGGCGGATTGACTTAAAACTTGGTAGAGTTATACCTTGGCCCAATACTCCCAGACAAATCTTTTATTATTTATACCTTTTTAAGGGTGAAAGATCAAACACCCCAAATATGTATGTTTTGTGTTCCTGTACGGTCATATTTATAGCAATCAAGATGAAAGTTGGCAGAAATATAAATTTTTCATGCGTTCAACACACTGACATAAAAAAGTTGAATTAACCAATTTTGAGTCTTTTAGGGGGGGGGGGGTAGAGCTCACACTAAAAAGCATATTTTGTGGGTTAAGGGTAAATTACTCGATCGTATTTCGACCAATTTACATAGGATTTGGTACAAAGATACTTCTATACATGTCCCATACATATACATAGAGAAATATGGGATATGCTCATCTTTGATCCCCTTAGGGGTAAAAAAAAAAGTCGCAGAAAAGCATAATTTTAAAGGGTTCGGTCCATTTCTTGGCCAAATTTCGATCAATGTACGTGGGATTTAGTACAGAGATACTATCTACAGAACCCAAACAGAGAAAAAGACAGTTTTGGAATTTTTATGTCTTACTAATTTTTCAGCGAGGAAAGACCAATTTGGGGTTTTCGTGAACTATGAATGTGTATGTCAACCAAGTTAAATGGGATTCGGTACAAAGATACCTTCATGCACGTCCCAAGCAGTGATATAAACAGTTTTCGGTTTTTCTGTATTTTACAGAATTTTTCTAGTATTAAAATTGGCTAAGTTGAGGTTGCCTGGAGGAGACATGTGAGAAATGTTGGCCTCTTTAATTTATTTATCCTTTCTCCGTTCTCTTTAGTGAATACGGTAATCTAGCCAATGATAAAACATTTTCAAAAATCTACGTAGCAGGGAATAGGAAGATATAAAGATTTCAGTTGTTCCATACACATAAATAACCCTGAGAAAAAAGAACTGCTAACTGATTTTCAATGTTGTAAGTTAGCTTTGCAAAAACGAACTGCTAACTGATTTTCAGTGTTGTAAGTTAGCTTTGCAAAATAGAACTGCTAACTGATTTTCAATGTTGTAAGTTAGCTTTGCAAAAACGAACTGCTAACTGATTTTCAATGTTGTAAGTTAGCTTTGCAAAAACGAACTGCTAACTGATTTTCAATGTTGTAAGGTAGCTTTGCAAAAAAGAACCGCTAACTGATTTTCAATGTTGTAAGTTAGCTTTGCAAAAATGAACTGCTAACTGATTTTCAGTGTTGTAAGGTAGCTTTGCAAAAAAGAACTGCTAACTGATTCTCAATGTTGTAAGTTAGCTTTGCAAAAACGAACTGCTAACTGATTTTCAGTGTTGTAAGTTAGCTTTGCAAAAAAGAACTGCTAACTGATTTTCAGTGTTGTAAGTTAGCTTTGCAAAAAAAGAACTGTTAACTGATTTTCAGTGTTGTAAGTTAGCTTTACAAAAAAGAACTGCTAACTGATTTTCATTGTTGTAAGTTAGCTTTGCAAAAAAGAACTGTTAACTGATTTTCAGTGCTGTAAGTTAGCTTTACAAAAAAGAACTGCTAACTGATTTTCAGTGTTGTAAGTTAGCTTTACAAAAAAGAACTGCTAACTGATTTTCATTGTTGTAAGTTAGCTTTGCAAAAAAGAACTGTTAACTGATTTTCAGTGCTGTAAGTTAGCTTTACAAAAAGGAACTGCTAACTGATTTTCAGTGCTGTAAGTTAGCTTTGCTTATAGTATCGTTGCAGTTGCTGTTTTTAAATTCGTAGATTTATTAACAAACAATCCATGAAATATCACCAAAGAATATTTTGGAAAATTCAAATGTTTTATCTGCTTGCTTTAATAGAATATCATAGTTAAGACTAAACTAGGATCTACGTATCACAATAGTAATGGAAATACTCTTTTCTTTATTTTTTCTCTAAGCCTAATTAACTAAAGAGATGTAGAAAGTAGAAAACAAACAAAAACAGAGCTAATTTAGCCTTTGGTGCGAAAATGAAATTACCACCATTTGTACTGAAACCAAAGTTCTGAAAGGAACGTGAGAACGTCATCAAAGTAATTAAATTCTTCCAATAGAAAGGAGTTTCTGTCCTTAAAAACACATAGGATTTCGATCGGGTTGTTTCACTATCAGAATCTCGAAAAGTTTTACGATGCAATTAAGACACCTATATCTTCTTACTATTTAGTTTTACGATGATATTAAGACATCTTTATCTTACTATTTCAAGAAATAAGGGATATACTGCAAAGGTATCAAACGCGAAAAGTTTTGAAGAGAAAGAAGCGTGAAATCTTCAGTAAAAAGCTTATTTTTTTCTTTTACATCTATGAAAAAGAAATAAGAAAGTGAAATGAGAAAATAAAGAAACGAAAAAGAAAATGTATGTGTTTTTCAAAGCAAGGCCACATCAGGTCATCTGCTGTGTTTACCAAGGGGAATCGAACCCTCGATTGTAGCGTTGTAAATTCGTAGACTTACTGCTGTCTCAGCAGGGGACGAAAAAGAAAGAAAAAATAAGAAGAAAAGGAAAACACGAGCACTGAAACAAGGATGAAAAGATCAAGAACAGAAACTGAAATGAAAAGTACGAATATAAAAGTCAAAGAACAAAAGAAATTTAATTCACTCAAAAAATTTACTTAGAATAAATAAATATCAAAATTTAAGAAACTTCTCTATAATTTTTAAAGATATTAGATTGTTAGAATTTACAATTAGTGAAACATTTGTTAGAAGTAAAAAAAACGAAAATTAAATTATTATTTTTATACATGCTTTCAACAAATCTACTAATTTATATTTTATTTCATTGAATTCAATAATGCCTGGAGATTTTAGTGTAATAAACAATATCTACACTAGTGTGAGTAGTTATATGAAAAATATCCGATTTCATTAAACGACATATTGTTTTTATATACAAATCTTCAAACTGCAGTTCTACTTTACGAGTTTTGACGAATTACTTGATTGAGAAACTCTCATAGTTTAAAAATTACACAGGACGTTAAATGTTATCTTAGTGTAGCACTTTCACGTTTAGATAATTACCAAGAGATATTTTAGACATAAAAATATCTAATCTTTTACATATTCTCGTGTTATTTGTGCTGTTAAAAGTATACACATATGATGAACCTTATGAAACAAACTATTATTTTTTTTCGTTAATTTTAGCTTTATTAGTTTCCAAAATAAAGTTACAATTAACAAATTGCTCTGGTTTCAGAATTTTTTTAAAAAAAGAGATTTTTTTTTTGGCTTAAACTTTATTTCTGAGGTAGCAAATTATAGCTGTAACACTGGTTGATGGTATCGCCATTACTGACCAATGAGACAACAACAACCAGAAAATAATTAACTTTACAGAAATAGCTTGCCCTTTTTCTTAGATTTTGATGTAAATTCTGTATTTTAATGACATGTTTTGTTGTTAAGCACAAAAGTTACAGAAGGGGCTATTTGTGCTGTGCCCACCACGGTTTCGAAAACGATATATTAGCGTTATAATCTTTCGGATTTTCCGCTGAGCCAATTATTCCTTTTAAAACTGTATGCATGATGGGACTTAAAGAGGGTTTATGAAAACCCTTTTCATTGTAAATTATGCCTACAACAACATAGTAAGTCTCATATGCGATTTGCGAGTTTAATTAACAATATACGTATTATGTATTTGTATTTAAAAGGAGAAAACTTTTTAATAACTGACCTATTCAGTATTGAAGATAAATTACGTTTTGAAAAGTAATTTATCATACAGATAAGTTAACAGTTGGAACATAAATTTAAAAACTTAGAATCTACGCTGTGCTGGCTTATCTGTTCCAACTACTTTATTTTTGTTAAACCGCCATGAAGGCTTTATCTAAATGTTTGGAAAATTGCGATATATTAAGAGGGCGCTGACAGTCGTAAAGTGTGTAATAATTCTTTTATATACTATATCCATGATATTTTTTCTCCTTAACTTCAAAAGCGATTAAGTTAAAACAGCTATTATATATTAGCTTATTCAATCAGAATTCAGTCTCGATAAGAGTTACTTTAAAGTTTTCATCAGCTAAAGATTTTCGTTTGACAGAACCAGATTACTGAGAAATAGACCTGTTTAAGAAGTTAAAGAAAAGCATGATGAAAGTTTCATTCTTTATTGCGTTACTTTTAATTTTTGATATGTTTTATACAACAACAAATGAAATGCAAATTAACTGAAATCCTATGTACAACATTTAATAACAAATTGAAGTGAAACAGAAGAGACACCTTCTAAAATCTTTGTGAGAAGATGAACATGTAGCTATGGAGATCAAGTTAAAAACGAACAATATAGGCAACATGTAGCTATTGAGATCATGGTTAAAACAAACAATGTAGGCAACACGTAGCTATGGAGACCAAGGTTAAAACGAACAATGTAGGCAACATGTAGCTGTGAAGACCAAGGATAAAACGAACAATGTAGGCAACATGTAGCCATGGAGGTAATGGTTAAAACGAACAATGTAGGCAATATATAGCTATGGAGATCAAGGTTAAAACGGACAATGTAGGCAACATGTAGCTATGGAGATCATGGTTAAAACGAACAATGTAGGCAACATGTAGCTATGGAGACCAAGGTTAAAACGAACAACATAGGCAACATGTAATGGCTGGAGACGGCTTGAATGGGTAATGACGAAAAACTTTAATATAACAGCAAATGTACAACGTTTCGAC
>NW_013667556.1:77846-86434 GCF_000517525.1 Limulus polyphemus
GTCGAAACGTTGTACATTTGCTGTTATATTAAAGTTTTTCGTCATTACCCATTCAAGCCGTCTCCAGCCATTATTAGTCTCAAAGTGGGTTCCTCGTCATCGAATAGGCAACATGTAGCTATGGAGACCAAGGTTAAAATGAACAATGTAGGCAACACGTAGCTATGGAGTTCATGGTTAAAACGAACAATATAGGCAACATGTAGCTATGGAGGTCGTGGTTAAAATGAACAATGTGTTCAAAATGTAGATATGGAGATGAAGGATAAAACGGATAATGTAGGCAACATGTAGCTATGGAGATCATGGCTAAATCGAAATATATTCGAGCAGTATAAATCTAATGTGAGTGACAAAATTAGACTACACTTGTTAATTTCCCCATTCCTCTTACTTAATATATTACATATTTCAAATAAGAGGCGTGTAAAAATAGCCTTCTAACATTATTTTTTGTCTGTCACTTGACTACCCAGGAGGCCATTTGTTCAATACTAGAACTGTAAACTGGGCTGGACTTGTTAGCAGACAAAATTATGTTCAGAATTGTATCTTATATGCAATAAAAACAAACAGTTAGTGCTGAGGTTTTAAAAGCAGAAAGTTAATGGATCCTATGAGTAGCTAAGATTAGTGATAAATATCACACTAGGTTGCAGATGTTCAAATTCCTCTAAATTAGCTCATTAAAGATCTGTAAAAGTGCCCATGCTGTTTGTGTGTTTGTTCTCTAGTGATTACTGCTGTAATTATTTAAGGGTTCGATTAGATGACTTCGCTATTTTGTAACAACTAAGATGTTTATGTTTGTCACAGATGGACAAAAGAACCGGAGTGAAGGATGCCATTACAGCTTTATGAAGAGTAGTACCAAGTGATTCAGAAGTAAAGCAAGACTTTCTAGCGTTTCCATTTAGCTAAACGTTTGAAGATGTTTGCGTACGTTATACAATTACGCATAATTATGAGAACAGGTGGTATTATAATCGTGATGAAAATGGTGAAACGTCTGCATTGTTCATCAAAAACAAGTATAATTGTGACTGAAGTAATCCAAAGACACGAATGTTTACCAAGAATTGTGGTACAATAAAGAAATGACACTAATGCTCATTAAAAATATTGAAAATAAGTCTACAATGAGACTAAAATCATTTGATGAATATGCCTATACTGTACAATTAAGAAATAGAGTTAACTTTCTTTGTTAAGAAAATTATTTGGACAGAGCAGAAACCGGATATTAGCAATTCCCCTTTGGTAATTTAGACATTTTACCCTTCGCATGTAACTGTTGCTTCATTTATGAGGAAAGAAGGAGAATCCATATATGAAGTATTGCCGAGCAGTAAATAAATAATCTCCTTAATAAAAGAGTTACAGTAGACCTTCTTCAGCTTCTTTAAGTGCTAATGTAATCATGAATAATACTTACTGGCCATTAACAAAATATCAGTTCCTATTTGCTAAAAATGAAAAATCCGCACTTATAGAAATTGCAAAAAATGTTGAGGACTCTAATAGGAGACTTTTTGTTCTCATGAAGATTAATAATTGAAAGTCTTTAGCATTATACAAATTCCCATAGTGCAAAAACAATCAGTATTTTGTGAAATTACTAAAATAATTTAGTGGATAGATTTTAATGCTAAAAACCACCAAAAGAAACCAGTGTGTAATAGGTTATTTTCTTACATTTGTTCAGTGTTTTATATTTAGGTTTGTAACTCGCACTGAATTGAAGAAATACAATCTGTTACTCCAGTGACACCTTACTTTGTACATGGGTTATACGACCATTCAGAGACTTCAAGGTTAGGGTTGGTTGGCTGTTTATTGTACGGCGCAAAGTTCCAGGACTATCTGTGCATGAGATTCAGGTTGAGACATCACTAAATTAGAACTACTGGCAAGAAAAAGAGCAAGCAGTAAACAGTATGCGCTGCCTACACGGCTAGTCTTAATTGCATAGCTGGATTGACTGTCACAGTTATAACACCCACACAGCTGAACATGCTAGCGTTGTTAGAGCTTTATTTCGGCTCGAACCTCGGTAGGGTTTCAGCCATACATGAGTACAATCACAAATAGTGCGCGTAGAATAAAGTTCATGGTATATTTGAGTTTACATTTCATAATTGAAGAGCCAAGGTCAAGGAAAACAAATTTCATCTCAATGCTTAAAAATTAAACGTGTTCAACTTACTTTTGAAATAAATCAATATATCGATATATGTATATATATATATATATCCTTATTGATAGCTATCCACATTAAATATCCCAAGATACTACAATAGCCTAATATATAAAGAAAAATGACAAGAGGATACTGATGTATTGGAATGAACTTGGTTTATATACTGGCTCATTATTTTACTCCTGTGTGACAAAGAACTTGATATTATAGTTTTCTGTGCTTCTATGTAACAAGTGGCCACATTTTTGATGACATATCGAAGCCATTATTTGGCAAACGTTTGTGTGTGTGTCCGTTTATAACTGACTAAACCTTACATGTACCCTAAAGGCTCCCTAGGGAGAAAAATACAGGGGAATAGCATTCGGATCTGTCAACCCCATGTCACTTTCCGTGAACCCTTATAGCTTTCCTGTGCGTGCGCTGAACGGGTAAGTCGGCTGATATATTTATATAGGAAGCTCGTGATAATAAGTTTTTCCGAGTAAAATTAAACTTAGAAATAGAATCAAATGGCGTTTCTACTTAATTTTCCCCTCAAGTAATCATATAGAAGATCTGTCACACCAAGACATACCACCTCAATCTTAACTTAATGTTTCCCTCAACTAATCACATAAAAGATCTGTCACACCAAGACATACCACCTCAATCTTAACTTAATGTTTCCCTCAACTAATCACATAGAAGATCTGTCACACCAAGACATACCACTTTAATCTTAACTTTATATTTCCCTCAACTTATCACATAAAAGATCTGTCACACCAAGACATACCACTTCAATCTTAACTTAATGTTTCCCTCAACTAATCATATAGAAGATCTGTCACACCAAGACATACCACCTCAATCTTAACTTAATGTTTCCCTCAACTAATCACATAAAAGATCTGTCACACCAAGTCATACCACTTCAATCTTAACTTAATGTTTCCCTCAACCAGTCACATAAAAGATCTGTCACACCAAGACATACCACTTCAATCTTAACTTAATGTTTCCCTCAACTAATCATATAGAAGATCTGTCACACCAAGACATACCACCTCAATGATAATAAGGAATATACTGATGACGCTTAAAAAACTGTACTGAATATACATTGAGAAGAGCGTTAGAGTATTAATAAACGTATGACTTATTTCGTTGAGAAGGATGTTAGTCTATTAGTAAACCTACGATTTACTTCGCTGAGAAAGATGTTAGTCTATTAGTAAACCTACGACTTATTTCGTTGAGAAAGATGTTAGTCTATTAGTAGACCTACGACTTACTTCGTTGAGAAGGATGTTAGTCTATTAGTAAACCTACGACTTACTTCGCTGAGAAGGATGTTAGTCTATTAGTAAACCTACGACTTACTTCGCTGAGAAGGATGTTAGTCTATTAGTAAACCTACGACTTACTTCGTTGAGAAGGATGTTAGTCTATTAGTAAACCTATGACCTCACTCTTATAATATTCTCACGATCCGCACGTGCGGAGCGCGATCTTACGGCAAAGAAACGAGAACATAAACCGTCGAACTAACAGTCGCGTACACAAATTACTCGGCCGTCCTTGTTATTTCTGTTACACGTAATAAAATGAATGATAAATTCGTTTCTGAAAGGACAATGTCTCCCGGGGCTGGGCATGGTTTGGTGGTTAAGGTACTCGACTCGCAATCTGAGGATTGTGGGTTTAAGTTCCGTCACCGAACATACTCGCCTTTCCAGCTGTGTTATAATGTGACAGCTAATTCAATTTTTCTTTGGTAAACAAGTAGCCTAAGAGTTGGTGGGAAGTGTTGTTGACTAGTTGCCTTTCCTCTAATCTACCAATTCTAAATTAGGGACAACTAGTGCAGATAGCCCTCGTTTAGTTTGCTCGAAATTCAACTATCATTGAAACAAACAATAATGAATGCCAACTTCACTGCGCTGGTATTAGTCGATAGGCTTAACGTATTTCATTTAAAATGTTGTTCATTTGGTGAACTTGCCAGTGTATTAAATTGATAATTGTGTTTTGTTTTACTTGTTAGTTTTATATTATCAAATGTACGTTAGTTTATGTTTCCAATAGTAAATGGAGAAGAATGCAGAGCCATATTCGTCGACTCAGAATTGACAACAACAACAATGGAGAAGAATGCAGAGCCATATTCGTCGACTCAGAATTGACAACAACAACAGTATTGATTAATTTATTGGTTCTTAAGAAATGGTTGGCAAAGGCAAATTAAATCTATAAAAATCGAAATGAATTAATTTTATCAAACATATTTTTGGGCTTACATTAAAGATGTATATGAAACATGTTCCAGAACTGTATTCATAAATTAATATCAATATACTTGTTGAGAGACACGGCTGAAAAGAAAGGTTCTACTCTTGTATTTATTTATTTTAACTAGGGCTTACTTCTTTCTTAGCCGTTTCTTTTTTGAATAAATGTTTGTTTTGGTACTTTATTTAAAATTTAAGCCTATGACACTGTTTACGGTAGATCTGAGGAAATGTAGCAGAGATTTTGATGGGTCAAATCGAAGGAAGAAAAGTGAGAGGTCAGGTAGAGACACATTTTCTTCGATACATTAGACAATAAATTAGAGAAGAAAAGCTTGAGTTAGCAAAGTTGGTTCAGACAACGGAGTAAGATGACTTTAACAGAATCCTTGAAAACTATCAAACATTTTACAGAAAAACATTTCTTTTTCATTTCTTCTAAAATGATTCATATTGAAAAATGGTGAGTTTTGAGGGATGAAATGATGCACGTATGGAAGATAACATTTTTAAGCAATGTTAGATGTGGGATAGTAATAATACGGTTTAATTCAGAATGTTTTGCAGATCGAGCCATCCTGTTAAAGTCTTTTCACTTGTTCCCATGCCCCGTTACGTCTAACTATAAAATAAATACTAAGGTGGTGTCTTTTATCTGTTATATTTGTTAATCTATAAATTTATTTAGTTACTGGTCATCACCGTTATTCAACATTTTGTCATTCATTAAGGATGAGGGACCATAACAATTATTGTAATTATAAATATATTTACATTGCTATTGACAGTCACGAAAATATAACATAGTTTCCCGTAATTAAAAGCATATTTTCCTTGGGATGTAAACACAATAATTAAACTATCTCAACTTAATTTTCTCCCAAAGTATAGCCTTTAATGGAGTATGATAACGGGAACATATCTAATTGTACCACATTAAGTGTAGATTTCTAAAGATAGAAATACTAGTAAGATCTAATCGGAATATTATACCAAGAAATATTCAGTTATAGTTTCAACAATGATCAGTAGAACTACTCTTTCTCGGAGGTCATAAATGTTGTTTGTTGTTACAGGAGAATTTTAGTTAGAGTACATATAGTAATTTTGAAAAATTTAATGAATTGCAACTGCCTGTTAAAGGGAAAAGAGACAACGTTTCGGCTTCTATACAGGACCTATTTCTTTTCTTTTAACTGGCAGTTTCAGTCCATTTAAAGTTTTCAAACCTAGCATTTAATGTTTGGTTTGCTGAAGCATATTTAAGGCAGGAACGGCGGTATCTAAACATATTATCTTCAAAGTAATAAATGTTCAAAAAATTAAAAATACCTTACATTTTGATTTCTTTTTTTAGGCATTCTGATTTTCACCAATCTTTATGTCTGTAGAATATTTTAGATTATAAGTCCCAAATATATATTCGAAGGAGGAAAACAATTAATATAAAGTTATTATATGCAACTATATAGGTTTCTCATGTCCAAAGGCACAAAAACAATGCTATAAAGCGCGAATTAAAACATTATTTCAATACAAAGGACTTGACACGTTTCGATAGCCACTGGTTGCCTTCTCCAGAAATATTAACACAGTGTATAACGGTGTCTTTATAAAAATCGAAAACGCTACCTGAACTTTATTTTCTTAAAGAAATATCTTTTTATAAGTTATCACAGTTAAACCATTAAGTAAAATGCCGTCTTTCGTCAAAATTTATAATCAAATCTTTCTTCTTTAACGTTTCTATCGATTAGCGCATATTTCTCTTTTCAAAGGTTCAGATGTGCATTGAGTTTAGTATCATTCCAACGGACAGTATGATCTATTTTATGTTATGTTGAACTGTCAGTTTTTCAATTTGTGTTCCTTTACAGAAGGTTGAGTATATTTCATTGAAACAATTTTTATTATGCAAATCAGCAAGTCACGTGGCAACTACAGCCGAAATAAAATCGAATTCAAACGGCGTGTATCAGAACTACATTTGGACTTTGTAGGTAGTAGGATGTAAGATCCCTTTACCGCGCAAAATATTTATATATTCAGGTCATAAAGTTTTGTTCGGATCAGAGTTTTAGAATTCTAATATAGAATTATACCTTGTACTTAACGGCATTGGAAAACAAAGGAATATGGATTATCTTTAGCCGCCAGGACCATCGAGAAAGAGATCTGCAGCAAGTCGTACCTCAGCCGTGGTAAGCAAATTCTGCGTTATGTAACAGGAGAGAACACACGAACATAAGGGTCTGTGGCAAAAGCCGTATACGTGCTCCAGACAACATTGCACAGCATAAACAATAAATACATTCGTCTGGAAACAAGGTCAACAGAGTATAACTTCACAAATACAACGTTTCCAGTCATATCTTCTCTTCAACCGTCGCATACCTCAAGTAACTAGAGAATAAAATGGGTATTTATGCTATCCCATGTGAATACATGCCAACCAAGTCCAATGAACCGCAGTGTGGACTATGTGTACATGACGTGTGTGAATTGGGTGTTTATACTGTGTGGTTTCTGTGCATTATGTGAACTTTATGTAAATGCTGTATATACAGCACTTTGTGCTTGTTCAACTTGTTGACATCCCGTGTATATTCTATTTGAATAGTGGACCGAGAACGGCCCCCGTTGTTAGCGTGCCAAAGTGTAGATCTGAGGTTTTATGGTTCGCGCCCCGTTACCGCCAAAAAATAGAAGTTGCGTCATAATCATATTAGCAAAATCTTACTATTGGATTAAAGTAGCTCAAGAGTTGACAGTGGGTGGTGCTGACTAGCTCCATTTTTGCACTTCAAAATTAGGGACCCGGATAGCTCTCGAGTAAGTTTTCGTGAAATTCAAAAAGACACAACAACAATCTTAAAGTCTTACCAAATGATAAATTGTCAGTTTATGTTCTTGTTCCTAAGTGACTTAATGAGCGACATTGAAGTGAATGTATATGGAGCTTCAGTGTGTTTTGTGTTTACCACACTAAAAGACCAACGTTAACACATTGGCTTAAAACTTCAAAACAACTTAAGAAGAACATTGTTGCTAAACCCACACGTGGATCAGAATGTTTGCTCACTCAGTGCTAGAAGCGTTAATCTATTATAATTGTACTTTGTTATTTACTCGGTGTTCATATTCGAACCACTCCACTATACTGCAAGTCTAAACCCGAAACAAGTTATTTTGGGGTCATATTGAACGTTATAGGAATCTTTTCATTGGTGTCAAGATATATGAAAGATAAATGTTTTGCTTTGAGCCAAAAGTAGATGTTTGATTCGTAGGGAACGTCGTAAAAATGGTTCTTTCCTAAGGCCATCGCCATCACCATAACTTCTCCGCTAAGTTATAAAAGTTAACAAGCGTCAAAGAACTAGTGCTATTAAACTCCTGAGAGCATCCTACATCAAAGTTATGATCACGTTTATGTGTTTATTACAATGATAACCTGTGAACTTCAGAAGATAAAGAATAAAGTGTGGTCGGAAATCAGAGATGTACCGTTAATAATCATCAGACCTGATTTTTGTGACATGTCGTATGTTCGTTGTGTAACATTAAGCGTTCGAATAAACGACAGCAGATATTGTGAACAGAGTTCTGTATCGAAATGGTTTTTCTTATTTACTCGTAGAATTTATATAGCTATAACACAACGAAACTGCATTGCAACTGAACACAACAAGCTTAGTCACTAATTATGCCGTAAAACATTGGTTTAAGCAATTGGACATTGACTAATTAAAGCAGGAGAGTACACTCAATTGGTCAGGATACACAATTTTGGCATCCGATCTGTATTACCATATTACTTGAGATACGTTAGTGCTATTTTTGAATTTTACACCTAGGAGAGAAAAGTCCAGGGATATTTGATCATGCACTCATGAGATTACATTAACGGAACATTCGCAAGGTTATCTAAGCCTCGTCTTATGCACATATAAAGCATGTTCTGCAGTAGATGTTATATGTATAAATATATATGGATACGAAACATGTCATTGAGTGTTTTTTAGATATACATAAAGCTTAATCTTCAGTATTGATATACATATATATAAAGCATAGTTTCTAGTGTTGATGTATATATATATATATATATATAT
>NW_013667556.1:87297-92967 GCF_000517525.1 Limulus polyphemus
CAACAGTCGTCCGGTTCACTTTCTGTATGTGTATACAGTTCATTTCAACAGTCGTCCGGTTCACTTTATGTGTGTGTATACAGTTAGTTCAAAGAACCATCCTTCCCACTGTTTATGTATGTATATAAAATGTGTGTTAACTCAGTCAACATTCTGACTGAGTGTATGTGTTTATATATACAATTAATTCAACGAGTCACTCTTGTTATCGCGTGTCTGTTGTATAAATATATGTATTGTAAGCTACAACAGACAACAAATTTGTTTGATAAAAATTGAAAATACCTTATTTATTAAGTCATAATAAAAAGCTATATATAAAAAAGCGAAATGTAAATGTCTTCGAATCTACTGTATTATATGCAATTTCCAAAACCAAGACAACTATTTAATAATTTATGACAAAACTTTAAAAGTAGATAAACTTATAAGACTTACAATAAAACATTGTTCTTACACTAGTTATCTAATCAAATATTCGTATTTGCAGGTTACTAAATATTTAAAAATGACTTCTTCCAAAAAATCTAAACCGCCGTTAAACTGTTTGATGGGTAGTTGTGATTCAATTTCCTTTATGTTACTTCCTCTTAAGTATCTTGTACGTCTTAAATCCATAAAAAATATAAATATCATGGGAGTATGTAAAATATTGGTGATTTCAAGTAAAATAATGTAATTGTTTCTTTTACATGTGCGCACTTATGATCTCTTATCTTTGTATAAAGTATTCCGAATTGTGTTCTTTATTGTTTCAGATATTAGTATTTTGATGAATCCTTGATCTGTATTATATATTACTTTGTTCAAAGTATTCGGAATTGTACAGAACAAGAGGTTTCTATATATCACTGGGCCATCTCTGTGTAGTACTACGTTATTTCTATAAATCACTGGGTCATCTCTGTGTAGTACTACGTTATTTCTATAGATCACTGGGTCATCTCTGTGTAGTACTACGTTATTTCTATAGATCACTGGGCCATCTCTGTGTAGTACTACGTTATTTCTATAGATCACTGGGCCATCTCTGTGTAGCAACTACACAGAGATGGCCCAGTGATCTATAGAAATAACGTAGTACTAAGTTATTTCTATAGCTCACTGGGCTATCTCTGTGTAGTGCTACGTTATTTATATAGATCGCTGGGGCATCTCTATGTAGTGCTACGTTATTTCTATAGATCACTGGGCTATCTCTGTGTAGTACTACGTTATTTCTATAGATCACTGGGCCATCTCTGTGTAGTACTACGTTATTTCTATAGATCACTGGGCCATCTCTGTGTAGTGCTACGTTATTTCTATAGATCACTGGGCCATCTCTGTGTAGTACTACGTTATTTCTTTCGTTCTTCTAATCTACTTATCTGGTGTGCTTCTGTATTTATGCTCATTGAGTAAGTTTCCATGTTAGGGATGCTTTTAGAAGGTTAGTCTATTTATCAATAAAAGGTTTAAACATTTATTGAACGCGTCATCTTCTCAAGTAAATACTAGGTCTTGATACTCCATCTATTCTATACATGTGCGTAAGCTGGTGTTTGAAAGAGATAAGATTTTGTTGTTATTAACTAAGTCTCATTACAAATTAGTGTTTAAAATAGGTTTCGAGATAAACAAAGCTGCACAATGTTCTATCTATACTGTCTCCACCGCTGGGACAGAACACCGACATTTAGCATTTTTGCCACCAAGCATACTGCTGAGTCACCGGTGGATGTTTAGAGACTTAAAAACTTGAATAAGTTACTTATGGAAAGTAATTTGTGTATCTATGTATATTTTTTCTTCAAAACTGTTTGGTGCAGTGAATTAAGACGTTTTGTATAAGATTCTCGCACATTGGAAAATGGTTTCTGTTGAATTTATCTCAATAAAACAATTTTAGTAATTCTTACAAACAAAACAAACATAATAGATACAGCTTATTATAGCTATTTGATTAAGATTTTTACTTTTTCATACCTGACTATGTAAAGGTTTTCTTTAAATGTTGGGTTTGTTTGTTGAATTTCGCGCAAAGGTTATCTACGCTAGTCGACCCGAATTTTGAAGTGATAAACTAGAGGAAAGGCAGCTAACCATCATCACCCACAGCCAATTCTTGGGTTATTCGTTACCAACGAGTAGTGGAATTGACCGTGACATTATAATACTCCAATGGCTGAAAGGGCGACCATATTCGGTGACGGGATTCGAACCTGATATCTATAAATTGCGAGTCGAATGACCTAACCACCACACCATGTCACATACTTTGAGCTGTGGGTGCGTTATAAGAGTGATAGTCAATCCACTAGCGTGAATGGTGTGTGTGGGGGATATTGTGGTATTGACTGGCTGCCTTTCCTCTGGTTGGGGGTTAAAAATTAGGGACAGCAGCAGTTAGTCAATAGTTTTGCCACAATAAGATATAAAAACAGAAACATAATTTAAGCTTTGCTAACCTAATTGCTGCCCCAGTTAGAAGTATTTTACGATTTTAAGGCTCTACTTAATGTCTCGCTGACAGCGGTAGCACTATGTAAGAATGCATCACAGAAGTGAAGATGAAAATTTTGTCATTTGAGATCGGTTTATTGAAATAATTTAATAATTAGTCGCGACCCGCAATGAATTGTATGCCTTGCACTTGAATTTTCCATATTCTATCATTTTCACGCACAACATTTAAGCTACGCTTTCTTGTAGGCATCATGTATTAAATCGATAAATCCTGATTTATTTGAAAAATTTTAAGAGGTCAGAGAAACAAACTCACGTAGACGTAACTTTATTTAATAACATTATACGTAAAGTAAACAATAAAGTAATAGTATTTATAATAGTGTACAGAGTACTAAACAATTATGAGTGTTATGTGTATGACACGGTTTTACTAGTTGAAACAAAGGAACTCACTAAAACGAAAAACAAAAACCATACTAAAGTAAAAGAGTACCTAAAAGGTGTTTATAGCAGTCTATGAAACGAACCGAAGCTAAATGACTGCAAAGTAAAATAAATGTACAGCAGTAATGAAGGCAAACTTAACTGATTATGCAGAAACGTCTGAATGCGTGTTCATAAAGTCAACTAAAGGCAACTAGTCACCACCACCTACCGCCAACTCTTGGGCTACACTTTTACCAACGAGTAGTGGGATTGACCGTCACGTTATAATGCCCCCACGGCTGAAAGGACGAGCATGTTTTGAGTTACGGAGATTCGAACCCGCGACCTTCAGATTGCGAGTCGAGCGCCCTAACCAACTGGCCATGCCGGGCCTTCATAAAGTGATATACATATGGTTTTGAACGAATTGCGCATTAGACCTAAATAAGTCGAGAAAACCCATAGCAATTGTTTTTACTGTAATTTTCTTTTCTTTTTTCAGGAAATTACACGCAGGTTAAGTCTTGTTTGCGTGAAATACTTTGCAAATAAAAAAAAACAACTAACGTTGAAATCGAATTCAGTCGTGACGTGATAACAACGACGTTGTGCCATCATGTAGCCTACTCGTTGCTTTAAAAAGTTTGACTAAACAGGTAAAGTTATTCTGAATGATTGTAAGGCCTTTCTAACATTATGAGATTTGTAACGTTTGATCGAGAAGTTTGCGAGAAAAGTTACGGACAGACAAACGCCAGCATATTATTTATATAAATATACAACACAAATCTGGGACGCTTATATCAACCTTCTGAACTTATATTGAAAATAGGTATAAACTGTTATTTTGCAATAGAATGTTAACCATGTTCTTCTGTTTATTTTATCCTAGGCGTTAAACACGACTAGTGAGTTTCAACGACCGTTTATTTTTATATAATTGATTTTTTTATTATAAAGTGTAAAATTTATTCCTTTCTTAATTCATTTTCATTTATGTGTTTGCTTTTAAATTTGATTTATTTTTCATTTAACGTTTGTATTTATTATTTATATTTTCCCTAACTATCTGTGTATTTTGGTATCCTTTTGTTAAGTCTTTGACGTAAGCCACAAGGAAATTGACAATTTAGGTTTATCCATTATGATAACAGTTTTCTGAGATTTAAATATAACATTCGAAAGTATAAAAAAATATTTCCATGAAAACAACTCATTTTATTTGTGTGTGTATATATATATGTACACACATTACAAACAGTTATGTTTAATAACAATAGTTCTTTGCCTTGCATGATATGTAAATCAACCATCCACACAACAAGGCTAAAAGCAAAAGTTTCGCAAGTAAAAGATAGACAAACAAAGTTAAGGTACAAAGTGCAACGTAGGAAGGATAATACTTCCTACGTTGCACTTTGTACCTTAACTTTGTTTGTCTAAACCTAATAGTACTACCACTCTCATTAAAGAGCGTATTACCCTTCCTACGTTGCACTTTGTACCTTAACTTTGTTTGTCTAAACCTAATAGTACTACCACTCTCATTAAAGAGCGGGTAATACGCTCTTTAATGAGAGTGGTAGTACTATTAGATTTATTCTCTGTTCGCAGGTATCATATGTCAACAAAAACATATAAAAAACTTTAAGAGCAGCCATTTGTAAGATGGTTTGTTTGTAATTAAGCACAAAGCTATACAATGGACTATCTGTGCTTAACCCAATACGGGTATCCGCAGGCATACCGCTGTGCCACTGGGGGCGTTGTAAGATGATAGTTGCTTGTAATAAAACAACGTTACAAGATTAAATAGAAATAAATTAGTGGTTAATTCCATTTCCTATATCCCTCCGTTACATTTTATCCTTCTCAAGTTGAATGTCTATGTTATATTTCATCTTTATTAATTAAATACCTCCGTTACATTTTATTCTTCTCAATTGAATGCCTATCTTACATTTTATCCTTCTCAGTTGAATGCCTATCTTACATTTAATCCTTCACAAGTTGATGTTTACATCTTTGTTTCATTTGCTTGTCTTTCATGTGCGTCATTTGATTGGTCTTGTTTTCTGAACTGCTACTAAAATGTTACGTGTGGTCAGATCTAGAGTAAGGGTTAAAAAGGTATTTTCCTCAGGAGTGGTACAAATCTAGAACTGAAGAAAGAATTCTAAAATGTTAGTTGAAGTCAGTTCTGATCTAAGGGTGAAAACGTGGACCCTATCAGTGTTATAGACGAATTATGGTGTACAACTACGTAGACAGATAAATAATGTCGGAACGTATAGAGACAAAATAATAGCGGCTGGATATGTGTAGAAAATAGGCATCTTTGGTTATTTAAATAGATCTGATGGAATATTTGCAGAAATTCGAACGGGAAAAATTAAAAGAAGAACAGCGAGAGATCGGAATATACTTCTCCCAGTGACTTTAGAAAATGGATTGGAGATAAGAATCTTGATTAAGGAAAGTTGGTACAGAACAATGGATAGCCATAGTCCTCGAACTTCAGAATTGGGGAGGACATCATGAATGATTGTCTGAAAAGCTGATTTATATTTACCTAAGCAGGATGTGGTAGCTCTTGTTAGAAACAAGCTCATCTCTGGTTGCATCCTGTTCTCAATTCGCTAAGAAGGTGACCGAGTCCCCCAGTAGGACAACAAGAAATTTACGGGCTTACAACGCTACAATTCGGGGTTCGATTCCCCGCGGTGGACTCAATAGATAGCTTAATGTGGCTTCGTTCTTAAACAACAACCAAGCATGCAAGCAAAGATGACT